>NW_022589742.1:9089102-9186934 GCF_004348235.1 Phoca vitulina
AAAGAAAGAAAGAAAGAAAGAAAGAAAGAAAGAAAGAAAGAAAGAAAAAGAAAATTAACCGGGATCACAGGGCTTCCTCCATCTTGGGTGCTAATGTTCTATTGACAAGTTATAATGAGGGCTTCTCTGTCCCACAGTGAGGAATAGGCTCATTAAAACTCGAGGAACAGGAGAGCAAGCTTTCAACTCCCTTGTTTTTTAAACTTCACTGGTTTTTAGAAATACTAAATGAATTGCCTGACAAAACGATGTTATTGATTTCAAAGTGTGTCTGCATTCTTGTGCTTGCATTTGCATTTGAATCTGAGCTACTTAGAGTGTCAGTTGTTGGATAGAAGAATGGAAATGAGAGTTCTGTGGTGGGCTCAGGAAGACTGATGTGTTGACTCTTCCACTTAGTCACTGTGGAAATAAGCCTCATATGAACCTTGGCTTCTTCTTGATCAAAACACATCAATTAACATGGCTTGAACATTGCTTTCTTCTGGATTAGAAGAAAAGAGGATCCCAAATTTCAAACCATTAAATAAGATGGCTATTCCACAATGTAACCCTATTAGGATGCCGGGCCCTAACTCCGAAAGGCACTGTTAATGTGCGCCCTCAATGATCCAAGCCAGAGCATGTATTGTGCTGAAACAGTAAATAACCCAAAAATCACTTAGATTTGGTTTGAGAATGCACTCTGTGATTTGTGTGTATGTGTGGCAGGTGTGGCCTCCTAATTACTTTTTCTTATGCTAATATTAGCATGGATTTCTGTGCCTCCAGCACATAATTGGTGGCAGAAAGAGGGAGAAGTCAAAGGCAACTCTGAAGTTCAGAGCCATTATCAGGAAGAGACGTAGCTTTAAGGGAGGACAATGCTTCAGAGATGTTGATTTGGAGTTGATACTAGAGGATCAACTCCGTGAAAATGTCCAGTCTTGAGGACTGGGATTCTACATCTTCTGCAGAGGTCATTGGATGGAATCCCAGGGAATGACCACAGTTGGGGGGTAGCTGGGAACAGAGAGATGACAGCAAAGGAATTGCAGGGGGTGCTATCGCTGAGACAGGAGAGGAATCAGCCTTCTTCTAAGTCCCAGATTCGTAAGGAAGGAGAAATGTTGAAGAACGAGAGGGTAACCAGCGCTCTGAGAGGCTGGCGAGAAGTTGAATGGGGTGGGCGCCTGGGTGGCTCAGATGGTTAAGCGTCTGCCTTCGGCTCAGGTCGTGATCCCGGGGTCCTGGGATCGAGTTCCGCATCGGGCTCCCTGCTAGGCGGGGAGCCTGCTTCTCCCTCTGCCTCTGCTTCTCTGTCTGACTCCAATAAAAAAAAAAAAAAAAAAAAACATAAAAAAAAAAAAAAAAAAGAAGTTGAATGGGGTAAGGACTGCTATCGGTCCAGCAGACGGGGGTTGGGGAGATTGTGGCAACTTTAAAAGTATGAGTAGAGTAGAAGGCTCAGGAATCGGGTTGCAAGGGGGCTGAGGGAGAGGGGGAGAGCAAGACAGCATAGACAGAGGGGGTTGAAAGAAAATGAGAAAAATAAACCAAAATTAACCTGCAACTAACCTGGGGAGTGGCATCAAGTAAAAATGTGGTTGCTTGTCTGTGCACCTTTTAGAATTTATTTTGTAGGAGAGACTGAAGAGAGCTGACAAAGGAGGTGACAGGAGAAGCACATTCTCCTCTGAGACTAGTGGGGAAGTGAGGAGACAACAGGGATGTGGAAAGACCTGTCGAGGAGGTAGAAGAGGGAACTCTTAGCCTCATACCCAGTAGGAGGTGAGCAGTGGGACTGCACTTGTGAAGTGAGCAGGGGAGTCTGGAATGACTAGCGGCAGGAGTGTTCTAAAAAATCCAAATTAACCGAATAAAAAGATTTTTGAGCAGCAATGGGAGTCCCGGTGGAATAAAGTGATCACATTCGTTTTTGACCGAGTCTGCCCAAGTCAGGCAATGTTTTTAGGCCAAGAATAGAATCAAGTCCAGTATCAGGGAGAAGTGTTCTAGAAAGGCAAGGAAGTCCTCAGCCAAGGATGAGATGCATGGAAGAATCCCAACATGCCTTTCTCTTTAGGATCCACAAGATGCTGCTGCTGTTTTGTAGCTGCAGGATGTTGATCTCAGGCAAACCTCCATTTATCTCTGCATGCATGTAGAAACTAAGAGGACTGTCAAATGAAGTGGGGTTTTTTGAAAGAAAATATGGAGGTTTAACTAAAGACAGACACAAAATGTGAGGAGGCAATCCATGCAAAGAAGACTTAATGGGACTTGGTATAATTTATCAAATCAGACTGATGATTGGACTTGTCCGTAATCCCCCTGCGACTAAAAAACCAATCTAAAATGTCCTATGGAAAATAACACAGAATGTGAGCGCATGTTCTCAGCTTCCCCTGTTATTCCGTAACTAGTATCTCATGACTGAAAGAAATCATATACTTTAGGGGTACGAGGCAAGGACTGTGGAGGCCAAGTGGATGGGTTTAAATCCAGGTTGTTGAGACCTTAGACAAATTACTTATCCTCTCTGTGCCTTACTATTTTTCATGTGAAAAACAAGCTCAATTAAGTGGCTATGTCTCATAGGCCTGTTGTGAGGAGTAAATGCATGAGCCTTTATTCATTTAACATGTAAAACACCTAGAGCACGCTGACGGAAAGTTAGCCATTGGTTTTATTCATTGCTTTTGCCCAATATTTTCATAGAATGTGGCTTATACAACTATTAACATGCATATCTAATGCTTTTATTTTTGCATTTGTCTACTTTTCTCATGCTCCTCCTTGGAGGCAAAGACAATACCTTATACATTGTCATGTTTAACCCTGTTCTGATTATCAACAGTTGTGTCACAACAACCCCACAACCTAGTGGCATAAAACAACCATTTACTTATGCTCATGGATTCTGTGGGTTAAGAATTTGGAAAGGAGACAGCAGGGTTAGCTCTTCTCTATCTCATAATGACAGGTGGAGTAACATGGACAGCGAGGGGCTGCAGTTGCTAGGGCTGGAGGATCCGCCTCCAAGATGGCTGCATCACTCACGTGACCAGTGCCTGGGTTGGAATGGCTGAAAGATGAGCTCAGCTGGGACTATGCATAGGAAAAGCTACCTGTGTCCTCTTCAACATGCCAGTCTCCGGAAAGTTTGCCTTCTGACATGGCAGCTCAGAGTTCCAAAAGTAAGTGTCCTTCAGAACAAGATGGAGTGGTTTGGCCTTTTATGACCAAGCCTCAGAAGTTAGGTAGCATTACCCTGTCCTGCTACACTGGTCACAGCAGCACCAAGCCCACGTAGATTTATTTAGGGGGATAGAGACTCCACTTATTTATCAATGAGAGGAGTATTGAAGAATTGTGGCTATTTTGTAAGACTTCCACCACCCCCTTCCATGGCATCTTTTGTTTATAATGCCTCAACATCTCGCCACTGTCCCTTCTGCTATTTCTCTAGTTCTGGCCCTTGCTTTTTCTCACCAGGAGCACAGCAGTTATTTTCTAAATGGCCTCTCTGCCTCCACTCCTGTCCCCTTATCCATTTTCCATAGAGAAGCCAGAGGGAATTTGTAAAATCATAAATCAGATCCTGTCATTTCTTTCCTTAAAACCCACTAAAACCTTCCCACTGCCCTTAGAATAAAGTCGAAACTCCTTAGGGCCACTGCCTGCCTCTCCTCTCTCATCACCCTCTGCCTCCTGGTTACACCCTGGTCACTCTGACCTTCTCTTGATTTTCCTCTCCCAGTGTGCCCCATCTCAGCAAATGGAACTGAAGTGCTCATTTCTCTGCATCTCCAGCATCCTAGTCCAGACGTCCATCATCTCTCTTCTTGACCAGAGTAGTGACTCCCAGTAGCCTCCTTGCTTCTGTCCTTGCCCTCTCACAAGTCCTGCTCACCCTGCCCCTAAAGGGCTCTTTCTAAAACTTGTCCTTCTATCCCATAAGCACTTCACACTCAAGGGTTCAAAACTGGATGCAAACCTGACCCCCAAACTGCTCCTTTGCTAAATTCTCTCTTTCAGTGAATGGCCCTCAGTTCTCCAATCCAAAAGTTTGCGCTTCATCTTTGACCTCTACCTTCACAACTCACAGTTAGGGCCCAAGTCCTTGGAAGCATACAGTGTGAAGTACAGCACTCAGAAGAAGGCATCCCTGGCTCCAAATCCAGGCTCTGCTCTTTACTAGCTATGCCATTTGAGGACAGCAACTTCTCTGAGCACTGATATTTATGTGTATAAAATTGAAAAACTAATAATATATATTTCTTTTTAAAAAAATAATATTTATTCCTTAGAGTGGATGTGTGTTTTCAAGGAAATAATTCTTGAAAATTATTTGCATCGTGATTCCTATATGAGATTAATAAGATCTCCTTAAAGGTTATTCTTATTAAATTAGATCCTTAGCCTGGTTTGAATAAACAAGCTAGAAAAAGCCTTTGTGGAACAACCAAAACTTTTTAAATTGATGGGTTTTTAAATATTAGGAACTTAACTTGGTTATGTGTATAAAGTACATTACAGTTACTTGAGAAAATGTTCTTAAATTTTTTAGAGATTCATATGGATGTATTTATGGTTTAAATACCGAGTTTACTTTATATCACCTGAGGGCAAATAGATATGACAAAATAGTAATAACTGTTAAATTTAGATGACGGATATTCATTGTACTATTCTATTTTTCTTCATATTTGAAGATTTTAATAAATAAAGAAATAAAGGAATAAAAAGAATAAACACAAGATAATAAGTCCATCTGCAATAGCTCTAGAATTATCCACTTCTCTTCACTCCCAGTTGCTTCAGTTTAGAGGTTGGCAAATGTTTCCTGTAAAGGGCCAGATGGTAAATATCTTAGACTGTGTGGGCCATACGATCTCTATAACAACTATACAACTCTGCCATTGTAGCCCAAAAGCAGCCAGTGACAATGCACAAATGAATGAGTATGGCTCTAGCTTCAGGAAGGCGATGGGTTAGAGGGTTGTGAGAGTACTCATACTTGGGTCAGAGTTGATGAGAGCTTCAGTTAGAGTAGGGGTTAGCAAACTACAGCCCGTGGGCTAAATCTGGCCTACCACTTGTTTTTATAAATAAAGTGTTATTGGAAAAAAAAAAAAACACTTGATAAGACAAGCTGAGGAGTGACTACTGTACCAATGGATCATTTGCCCAGACTCTGCAAGAATTATGCCATTGTTTGCTTTGACCCATCCACGAATATGATCTGGGGACAGAAAAAGGGCCACTGCATACGTTTGTACAGGTTGTTCACTGCACAAGGGCTCCAGGCCAAGGTGGTTGAAGAGATGCTGAAATCCAGCCCATGCTCTACTTACAAGCTATGTGCTCTGGTGAGGGGCCTTAATTACCTGATGGAAAGAGCACATGTGGGTTAGGGATGGCAGCCCTGGTCATGATACAATCATTTTAGAGATGCATTACATCTTTCAGGAAACCAAAGTTCCTCCTAGGGTACTGATCCTAATGTAGTCTAACTTACCTCCAATAGGAAACACTGGGGTTCCCATGTTTATGTATTTGTTTGTTCGTTCATATTTTTTATATTTCTAGAGATTGTGTGAAGTTCCTAATAAAGGGTATGTTTGCAATATATCTGAATAGTCATTTAATTGTGTGTCAGCTCTGTATTGAACATTGAGATGAATAAGGTACAGTCCCTGCTCTCAAACTTCTAGACCAATGACAAAAGCAGAGAAGGAATCACATCATGATTGGAAGTATGACAAGTGCCATGATAAAAAGACTCCCTGGAGATACTGAGAGAGTACCAAGAAGGAGCTCCAACCTTGACTGTTTCCTGTGTGTGTGTGTGGGCGCACGCGCGTGCATGCACATGCACATGCACATGCATATGTGTATGTTGGGGAAAAGACTGTGAGGCTTTCCAGAGGGGTGGTGTGATGACTGAACTGAGTCTTGAAGGAGGAAGAGTTTGAGTGACCTTCAAATATGGAAGTGAAGTACAGAAAGAGTCTTCTAAGCAGAAGAGGTCTTGAAAACAGGAAGACCTTAGAGGCTCTAAAGAATGTATACATGTGGAAAGATAAATACTGCATGATTTCACTTACATCTGGAATCTAAAATAGTCAAATTCATAGGAGCAGAGAATAGAATGGTGGTTGCCGGGGCTGGGGTGATGGGAAATGAGATGTTGGTCAAAGGGAACAAAGTTTTAGTTATGCAAGATGAATGAATTCTGGAGATCTAATGTACAGCATGATGATGATAGTTTATATTGTACACTTGAATTTATTAGGAGGATAGTTCTTAAATTAAATATTCTCACCACCACCACCACCACTCCCACACACAAATGGTAACTATATAGATGTGATGAATAAATTATTTAGCTTGAGTATGGTGATCTATTCACAATGTATACATATATCAAAATGTCTAGTTGTAAACTTTAAATACATGCAATTTTCATATGTCAAAGATATCTTAATAAAGTTGTTTCAAGAATGAAAATAAAGATACATGTATAAAAAGAATGTGTGTGGGTGGGTACTTGTTGTGGGGTGATGATGAGAGCCAAGATACAATCCAGCAATCTCACTTCTGGATATATAGCCAAAGGAAATGAAATCAGTATCTTGAAGAGATATCCATACTCCCATGCTCACTGCAGTATTTTTTTTCACCAGAGCCAAGATATGGAAACAATCTAACCGTATATAGACAGATGAATGGATAAAGAAAATGTGATGTGTGTGTGTATAGAGAGACTATTATTCAGCCTTTAAAAAGATGGAAATCCTACCACTTGTGACAACATGGATGTACCTTGAGGACATTATGCTAAGTGAATTAAGGCAGACACAGAAAGACAAATACTGCATGATCTCACTTATATGTGAAATCTAAAAATGCCAAACTCACAGAAGCAGAGAATAGAAGGGTGGTTGCCAGGGGCTGGGGGGTGTGGGGAAAATGGGGAGATGTTATCAAAGAGTACAAAATTTCAGTTATGCAGGATGAATAGGTCCTGAGGATCCCATGTACAGCATGGTGATTATATTTAATAACACTGTATTGTATGCTTGAAATTTGCTGAGAGTAGATCTTAAGTGTCCTCACCACAAAAAGAAAAGGTAACTATGTGAGGAAATGGATGTTAATTAAGTTCATTGCGGTAATCATTTCACAATGTATACCCACTTAAATATATACAATTTTATTTGTCTTTTATTATTAATAAAGCTGGGGGAAATTCTTTTAAATAAAGTATCTGGAATTGCACCCAAAAAAGGCACTCAGGGTGATGAAAGGTATTGTCAGTGGGAGTGTGTGAATGGAGTTAGAGGGGGCGAGGTTAAGAGGGTAAGATGCACAGATACGAGACGTGTCCTGGGAGAAACTATGGTATGAAGTGCTATGATAGCCTCAAAAAGTTTTTTTGAGTTCAAAAGAGGAAAAGACCACATTTGGCTGGGATCTCAAGAGAGGGATGAGGTTGGAGATAAACCTTGAAGGACTGATACAATTCTACCAGTGGATACTGCAAGCATTCCAAGTAGAAGGAATAGCAGAGGCGAAGGCCTAGAGGTGGGAAAGTGCAGGCACAGGTGTTCAGGGCAAGGCAATGATTGTGTTTAGAAGCAAGGCTGTGTGTCGTGTGCGGCAGGAGATGAGTCAGGGAAGGGAAGTCAGCCTCACCCTTGACCTCCAGGTGATGGTTTCCATCAGACACTGTTCTAGGCACTGCCATTGTCTTGTTTCCATTTCAGGTAACTTTTGCATCGATAGGAAACATGTTTGCATCACTAGGCCCCACAGATCTTTCAAATTTTGTTCCACTTGGCATGAATTTCTATCGATATTGATGTCAAAACAGAGATGCTGTGAAGGAGTGGTTTGGAGAAGACCCCGGGCTGCCTATCAGGGTTTGACTTGTAGCTCAGCACTGACTTGCTGGTGACTTGGACCCATTGCCTAGTGTTATGGGTTGAATTGTGTCCCCCCTCCCCCCGCAATTCATATGTTTAAATCCTAACCCTCAGTACCTCAGAGTGTGAACTTACTTGGAGAGAGAATCTTTATAGAGATAATCAAGTTAAAGTTACACTGGACCCTAATCCAATATAACCAGCATGCTTATAAAAAAGGGGAAATTTGGACACACAGAAGATATGTACAGAAAGAAGATGTTGTGGAGAGATGCAGGGAGATGACCAGGAGAAAAGACTGGAACAGATTCTCCCTCACTGCTTCAGAAGGAACCAAACCTGCCCACATCCTGACCTTGGACTTCTAGACGTCAGAACTGAGATGCTACATTTCTATTGTTTGAGCCCCCCAGTGTGTGGTAGTCTGTTTCAGCAGCCTCAGGAAGCTCCTACACCTCATCTCTCAGGCTTCAGCTTCCCCCATTGGAAAAGGACTTGTAACTGCCTTACAGGGTGGTGGGCATGAATAAAAGACTTAAACACATGAAGTGCTCCGAGTGATGCTCAAAATAGAAGTAAGTACATGCTATTCCTGTTCTGGGTGTCATTTGTTTTCTGTCAAACCATTTCTCTTCCACATTCAGGTAGCTTCCTTGTGTATCTCTCTATCAAGAAGGCTTAGGGGCGTCTGGGGGCCTCCTTCGGTTGAGCATCTGACTATTGATTTCGGCTCAGGTCATGATCTCAGGATCCTGAGATCAAGCCCCACACGGGGCTCTGCGCTCAGCAGGGAGACTGCTTCTCCCTCTTCCTCCCCCTCTGTCCCTCCCCCTGCTGACATGCTCTGTCTCTCTCAAGTAAATAAATAAAATCTTTTTTAAAAAAAGAAGGCTTAAATATTTGCCCTTTACTTTCGACAAGCTGCTCTTTGCTTGTACTCCCTGTCCCACTTTGAGCTTTCTTCCTATGTAAATTTTTATACTTTGCCTTCTGATCTAACTGCTTCTCAATGCAAACATGTGTCTTTCATTACACATACTTTCTTTCACTCGTGCCTGAACTCCTGTGACCCTAATCAAATAGATTTCCCATAAATTCTTTCTGGTGTCTCTTTTAAGGATGCACTCTCAAGAACATACCTGCTTTCCATTTCTACCTGCAAATAGCAAAACAATATCAACTAGCAGAGATAATTACCCACTTGTGAAAAAGGTGTTATTTCTTTCTACCGCAATGCAGTGCAATAGAAATGTCACTCTGAGTCAGGTTATATTAAGTAGCTTTATGTCACATGACACAGTGTGAACTGACACATGCTGTGCTCCTGGATTAGATCTGGGATCACAAATCGAAAGAAACACATTTGTAACTGAAGCAAGTACTAGTGGCTGTAAGTAACAAAGCTGCGATTCATATTGTTTTTCCTTACGTGCTTTTTTTTTCTTTTAATTTTGTTGGGGCGATAAGGGTGTTGAAATTAATTGTACAATTTAACCACATTTCTATTGTTAATTTTTAGCTGTAGTGAGTACCTTGGTTCCTGTCTTAGCCACTGAGTAGCATATGACCTGAGGTGAGTTCCTTTCTCTCTCGGGGCCTCAGTTTCTCCATTTTCAAAATCAGAGTGCTGGGCTAAATGATCTCAAAGCTTCATCCAGCTCTAAAATGCTAAGATATTCTTAAGCTCTGTGACAGTACAATGTAAGACTCTGTAAGGGCATAAAGGCCAGCTAATCTGGCTTTTCCCAGTGGCATTTTGGCTTTCTTTCTGAAGACTCTATTGCTTGTGTTTTAAATTCTGCTGTAGCTCCATGAGGCTGTCAGTAAAGCATCAGAATTAGAGAGCTAAATATCTTCTACTGGTCCCAATGATTACATAATGAATACAAATATATTACCAGAAAGTTCTTACACTAGGTAAGTAACATTCACATTCAATGAAAGGCTTCAGCAAGGCACTGATGTGAGGACCAAAGACAAATTACAAATAATTGATTGAGGTTTTCATGTGCATGATGAACAACCCCATTTTCAATTATACGTGAAATGTAATCATCCTCCTCTTTTTTGCAGTAGACAAAAGTTATCTTATGGATGGTATATGTAAATGTGGGTACTTGAAAATATTCATCTGTAATGAGACAGCATTTGACTGGCAGGAAAGAGAACAAAGGGGAAGAAGAGATCTGAGGGTTGGGATAGAAGCACGAACACTCCTTCCTCTGCCCTGTTGCCCCCCCACGCTCACCCCAAGGGGACTGAACAGATATGGTGGCAGAGACATTGCAAATACAATGAGAAGCATTTTTTAAGGTATCCCATTAGGAAGGAGTGTGCAGAAGGATTCGATTCAGCCTACAAAGTCAGGAGAAAAAAGGTGATGGAATCTGTCCTAGGCTGGGCATATGTCAGAGCGTCTGGGATTTAGGAGAGGAAGTGTCTGGCATGGGAGTGTGTGGTGGGCTGGGTCCGGGCAGGAAGTAGGGTAGGCAGATGATTATGGAGAAAGACATTACAAAAGACCTCCCTTTTTCTTTCTATGAGTAGCTGAGCAAAAACAGGAACTGAAAAGGCTGGGTTTGTTTTGTTTTAATCCAGCCTTAGCAAATGGATGAGTAACTCACCAAACTAGGTGAGTTACTCGCGGATCCATCTATGCTGGATTTGGAACTGAGAATGTCACCCTGCCCTGAAGTGCAGTGTGTTCTGTAAAGGCCTGGAGGGGCATGAGGCCCAGACCACCAGCAGGGAGAAGCGATTAGGGAAACAAAAGGGCAGGAGAGCCTCCAGGTTTTTTGGCTAAAGAGGAAAACCCCTTTAATTGCAAGATTCCCAACCTGAGGACCGGGGACCTTGGAAAAAAACTCATGGTGCATTCTATGCAGACAGTATACATACTATTTCTCACATGCACATGTCACAATTTTGCACTACTTTTTGTTTTTCAGGTAACTGTTTCTCTCTTTGTAGTTCATAACACAAAACTCCATCTTTATGTAAATACACTCATGAGTCATAGTTGTATTTAGGTGTTTTGTACCTTATCAATCACCGGATCATGTGGAGTTACCTAATATTTTTAAAAAGGGATCTTCATCCTGGACGTGTTTGGGACCTCTCCTTTAATGTCTCGGACGGTGGCAATGGACGAGCCTAACAGAAAATGTCCTGGCAAAGGATTGCCTTAGCGCATTGGCTACAGCATCCTTGACAAATGCAAAAAAAGTTTAGGGATACTGGTAGAGAGAATGTCTTAAAGAACCTGTCGTTTCTGTTTCTGGGGTGATGGGATGTGGTGAGCTTTAGAGTACCTGGTAACTCCAGAACCAGGCAGAGAAGGCAAGAAGGAACCAGAGACTTGGAAGCTTTCTGCGTTGCCGTGGGCAGCAGACTAGAGAGGAGAGAAGAGCAAGTATCAGAAAGTAGTTTCTCCTCTTTAGAGGGCAAGTACACCAAAGAGTTAGGACCCATCAGCTCCTACCTTTTGGCATTCATGGGGATGAACGGCAGTCTGCTAGGGCTGCTATAACAAAATACCATAGAGTGGGTGCCCGATAAACAACAGAAATGTATTTCTCATGGTTCCTGCGGCTGGAAGTCCAAGATCAGAATGCCAGCCTAGTCAGGTTCTGGTGAGAGCCTGCTTCCAGGTTCATAGAGGAGTGTCTTCTCGCTGGGTCCTTACATGGTGGGAGGGAAGAGAGAGTTCTCTGGAGTCTCTTTTGTAAGGGCCCTAATCCCATTCACCAGGGCTCCACCTTTATGACCTAAACACCTCCCAAAGGTCCTACCTCCTAATACCATCACACTGGGGATTAGATCTCAACATATGAATTTTGGAGGGACACAAACATTCAGTTCTTAACAGCGATCTCATCACAGAATCCCAGCCTTTCTCTTCTTTAAAATTTTGCAAAGTTCCCATGCTTTCTGGAGAAAAGTCATTATGCACAGACTTTTAAATACTCCCCACCAACATGCACACACATTCAGTACTTAGGGTCTCAAACATGAGTGGGGTCACTTGAAATATTTTATATAAATGCTCCCCTTTCTTTCATCCCCCCACCTCCACTCATCCTCTCCACGAGAGGATGAAGGGCTTCTTTGTGCAAGTTCCTGACTGGGTAGCAGTGTACCAAATGATTAGTGCTACAGTTAAATTTTGAAGTCTTCACTGAAATGTGGTCATGGGTGAGCTGGGAACATAGACACTGGGGAAAATGCTGCCTAGTTTACTAACGGTAAAAGAGCCCAGCCACTTCCTAATAATGAAACATGAGTTTGTTACTGCTTCACATCAAAGGACTGGTGTGTTCTCAGAGTAATGCAAAGGAACAGTGATTTTGTTTTTGCAAAGATTGATTTTCAAGAGTAAAAGGAAAGCTAGGCTCTTTGGTAATATAACGCCATCACGGCGCAGCGAAGAGAAACTCCCATAATCCAAGAATGACTTGGCTGGAGGGGCAATGGTACAGCTGAAGAACATGCTCATTGAAAAGAAATATGGAAGGAAGGAAGGAAAAAACCTTGCCTCACAGCCCACAGCAGATCAGGCATTATATAAAGAACCACAAAGAAAAGGGGAAAAAAAACTAGGTTGCAAGAAATTCTCTTTGATACCTAAATCCTTCTGCCATTTCCACCACTCTCTCCACAATTATTAAATATTATTACTGCATTTGCCACAGATGCCTTGCTTTTAAGGATTTCATTTTAAAAGCTGAAGTACCCAAGTGTTTATTTTTTTGTGATACAGCATATTCTAATGGTGCTTTTTAGCTAATGCTGCAGCCACCTCCTGCCCTATTTCCATTATGAATCATTATTTTAAGATGTGTAACTTGGCCACAGAAAATTGCTGTATAAAGACACCTGAACAGCAAGTTCTCATATGAGCAAGGAAATGTTAAAATGATGAAATGTTAAAAAAAAAAAAAAGGATAATAAATAATCTTTAATAGCTTAGACTATATTTCCGAGCTCTTAAAAGTTGAAAACGAGGGGCGCCTGGGTGGCTCAGTCGTTAAGCGTCTGCCTTCGGCTCAGGTCATGATCCCAGGGTCCTGGGATTGAGCCCCTCATCAGGCTCCATGCTCCGCAGGAAGCCTGCTTCTCCCTCTCCCGCTCCCCCTTCTTGGGTTCCCTCTCTCACTGTGTCTCTCTCTGTCAAATAAATAAATAAAATCTTTAAAAAAAAAAAAGTTGAAAACGAGTTGTTGAAGTTTTGCTGTTGGTTTTTCTCTTTCTTTTTTGCTTTTTGGAAATAAAAGACAACCTATTTGGCCTCCATCAAGAGCAGACTCCTTTCTAACTTCTTTGCCCCTGTAAATCAGGCTATAAAGAGGTGAGAATCAGCTCCAGATTTGTGGCACCTTTCTTCCCTAGAGTCAAGAATATTGCTATTTTCATTGGCTTGAGAAAAAAAATACAGTGCTGTTTGTAGTCATTAACATAGCCATTGTTTCAGGAAGCTCTCATTAATGTTCACTTTAAAAAATTCTGCCCTCGGGGCATTAAGTGGCCAAAATAGCATGAGCTTTGGAGTGAAATAACACAAAATTTAAATCTGTTTTCTCAGGCCTAAAATAGATCTCTACAGATTGTAAGGATTACTTGAGATAAGGCACACAGTGTCACTTAACACAGTGATCGGAGGCCTAATAGGCACACAAGAAACGGGAACCAACATGATGATGATGATGATGGTGACCACGACTTCTTTCCTTGGGAACAAAAACAGAGGATCTCATCTGGGCCGTAGAGATTGGCAGAATGTGTAAATCCATGTAAGGCAACGCTCTTATTAATCTCATTCTGTGCACTTCAGTTAATCGCTGGGAAGCACGCACACACAATTAACCTTCCATCTTTCTGAGTCCCAGAGAATATGCAGTGTAGAAGGGTTTCTGGAAGTGGTAAAAGGGAAGTGCTAATGCCAACTCAAAGTAAATGTATACAATGCCTAAAGGAAAGCTCCCACATAGGTATCAGGAAACTTCTAGCAGCTTTAGGACAGCATGAGAACTGAATTTCACAGGATAAAGCTATTGAGAATGCCCCACAGCCCTTAAAATATCATTCTAATCCCTATCACCAGGAACAAGAGGGATTTTCTAAGGTATTTGACCCAGGCTTAAGTGATACAGGGGATGAAGTAGCAGATACCCCTATTGTGTTCAGAGACCTTGGCACGAAAGAGCAAGCTAATGATATGTTCCTGAGCTAATCCAACCAAGTGTCTTGGAGTTAAGTCATATTTTTGTCATCTCAGGCATGTGTGTTGATACTGCTCACTATGTATTCCTTGTACGTACTTAACACAATCCATCCCATTTAGCCAGCAACACTAAAATAATGGATTCTTGACAGTGACTCGGGTGGGGGTGTTGCATTTGCAAGCAAAACACACTCTACTTCCTCAATATTGGCTGCTTTAGTGGAGGCTCTTACAGCTGACAACACAACAGAGAACTTCATAAAGAAAGTCTCATGATAGCTGTTATTTATTATGCAAATGCTGCCTGCCATGGCAACATTGCATCCAGGAGTTTGCTTTATTTGCACTAGGACATGGCCTGCATATTCAAATGAAGGCAGCCGTACATTATGCCTACACATTACAAAGATTTTGTTTTCCTTGACACTTAGAGGAGAACAAACTGCAATTAATATAGCCTGTTTAAGCAGACAGCACCCAATTAGTTATCATCCATTTTCAGATTGGGATGCTAGACAAAAAACATGGAGCTGGGCTCCTTATTCAAAAGGAAAATACATCCAAACTACAGGTTTTCAAAGACACATTTAACTCACAATGGCAAGGATACTCACTTAGCCTTTAATGTGAAATGGAGTGTTAATTTTTCTCTGTCACCTCTTAATTGCTTCCTTATTATACTGTTCAAGCAGTTAATTGCTAGACTGAGTGAAAGAGTGTTTTCAGGGGAAAGGAAATGCCACAGCATGAAAGAAAAAAAAAATAGAAGCAGTTCACTAGCGTAATTGGGTCTGATATAACATTAGCTATGGTATTCCTTTTAGTAGTATCTACAAAAATTAATAGGCAAAGCCAAATTGCTTGTGATTGGGAAAGTAGAGAAAGATTAAGTCAATTGGCATGCCTACATGTGACTTGCGTCACTGTCATTTACCAAGCAAGCAAGTAGACTCTTCCATGCCATCCACACTTGGCCCAGATGTAGGCTGCTTTCCCCATGTGTGGTGCAGATGAGGACATCTCCATAAGCCAGATATTCCTCATGCAGAAGCTGGTTCCAGGGAGCTGTGTGGACACTTGCTTGCTGCCTTCCCTGTGTTAACTCTTAAAAGTACAGTTGAGAAAGAGGAGAAGGCAAAAAAGCGGTTGTGTCCTATGCTTCTCAATGCTTTGGAGCTCCCCCTAAAATTCCATTTGTCCCTTAGGGAAATTGACCCTTCCTTTCAGTACCATCAAAAATGGGAGTTGACACTGTCAGAGCTTGATTGCGCTTCTTCAGCAAAGAAATGGATAGTCAGAATAAAAGGCAAGAATTACAGACATTTATCTAAACAACAAAACATAGATCACTGGCTTTAATAAAGATGTTTGCATGCCAATGTTAGAGAATTCATAATAAGTATTATTTTCCACATCCTCTAATTTTATTAGAGCACAGCAATTATTAATGAAGAAAGACGGTAAAGAAAACACTTGCTTTAACAGTGAGGTTAGAAGAGCGATTTTTATTTGTATTGCATTTTAATGATGATCAAGAGAAATAACTTTGTTGTATCTTAAATTTAACTTCCCAATGAAATATAAGAAAAATGTCAACCATTCACTGAATTGTGTTCATTAGCATCTGCTCAATGATTAACTCATTAGCCTCACTCTATCGGCTGTTCCTGTTTGCTTACTGGTTATTGAAATCTGCTGATCTTCCCCTGATTTTGCATCTAGAAAGGCAGGGGTGGGAGACAGAGAAAGTGATTGGGGGTGGATTCCTTCTATGAGTGGACCGATCATGTGGAACTGTACCAATGGCCCACCTCCAAAGATGCAGAAGTAGAGAAAATTCAATCCTGAAGGAGACCATGCTGAATTACAAGGTACGGAACTATTAAGTAAGTACATAAAATATTCAATATAAAACATCACAAAGAAAATCTTCTAGGCTTTGCACTCTCCTGCAAACAAGTGAGAACAGTGATTCTTAACCTAGGAACCATTCGTGGGAATCCGGGGTCCTTAAACCACCTAAAACATTGCATAAGAATTCTATGTGTATGTGAGTCTACATTTTTCTCAAAGAGGATCCACAGTTTTGTATTCATTTTCTATGCTGTGTAACAAATTGCCATAAATTCAGTGACCTAAAACAACACACACCTCTCTTTCACAGTTCCTGGCGGTCAGGAGTGGGCATGGCTTACCAGGATCCATGGCAAGGCTGCTATCAAGGCTTCCAAGTTCACTCTGGTTCTTGGCAGAATTCATTTTCTTGTGGCTGTAGGATTCATGGCAGCTTGCTTTGACAAAACCACCAAAAAGAGCAAGACTCTAGATCAGTCTGATAGCAAGAGGGAGTCTCATATAAGATAATATAATCACTGGAGGGACAGCTCATCAGTTTTGCCACATTCTATTGTTTATAAGTAAGCCACATATCCTGGACCACACATAAGAGGGAGGCTGTGAAGACCAGGAGGCAGGGAAAAAGGACGCCACCTTTGCTTTTCAGATTTTTAAATGGATCTAAGATTTTTGCAGAAGTTATAAACCACTGGTCTTGTCTACAGAGTACATGTGTATTATTCATTATCTATTATTGCGTCACATATTACCACTAAACTTAGTTTCTGTGGGCCAGGAATTCAGACAAAGCACCGTATGGATAGCTTGTATCTGCTCCAGCATGCCTGAGGTCTCAGCTGGAAGACCCAATGCCTGGGAGCTGGAATCATCTAGAGTTTCATTTGCTCACATCTCCACCAGTTCATGCCTGCCATCAGTTAGGAGCCTTGGTTGCTCTTCCCATGTGTTTCTCTGTGTGGTCTCTTTATGGGCAACTTTGGGCTTCCTTACGGCATGGGGGCTGGGTTCCACAGGTGATCATTCCAAGAAGGAGCCAGAGCAAAGGCTAGAGAGAGAGAAAGAAGAGAAAAAGAAAGAGAGAGGGCAGAAGCCATATCATTTCTTCTATTCAACCTATTTCTTCTGACCTTGCCAGAATTCCCATAGCTTCACTTCTAAATTATTCAATTGGTGAAAGCAGTTACAAAGATTCACTCAGTCTCAAGATGTGAGAACACAGACTCCACCTCTCATCAGTAAAGGAGATAGGATGAATATGTGGGTAGGGCCATGCTGGAAAATACAATCTGCCACAACAAATGAATGTAGGCCTTCAGCAAATATTTGCTGGGCTCCTACACTTTGTGTACACAACTGATCTAGTCCTCCAACAAATATTTATTGGGCTGTAACCCTGAGACTCAAAGCATCCTGGAGAAATCCCAACACTAAACAGAAACTCACAACTTGTGAGTCCCCAGGATCTCACAGAAACCTGCCCTTTAGCAGGGCCTTTCACCTGTAACATACACAGACCCCCTAATCTCACAAATGAATTCTTGTCATCTTACAGGAGAAATGCTCCATAAATGGTTCCCCAGCATTTTGTAGATATAGCAGACTAACAATTGCATGATCATTTACTCATTTATTTCTTATTTGTTCATTCAACACGTGTTTATTAAATACCTACTACATGCCAGAAACTGTTCAAGGCACTGGAGTTACAACAATAAAAGTAGACATTGTTCGTGCCCTCACTGAGCTCAGTCCAGTGAAGGAAACCGAAAACTAAATAAGCAATTATAATACACAATGATAAATTCTATAATGAGGGAAATATAGAGTGGCATGGACTTGGGCGAGGAAACACTTCCTGAAGGAAATGATAGTTACCGGCAAATCCAAGGTGTAGGTTCTACGAAGGCAAATACTCCCTACAGTATACAATATAGGCACTTAATGAGAGCTTAATAAAGCCTTGGTTAATAGGTTGAATCCTATTACTCTCTTCTAAAACCTTCAGTGGTGTACATCTTAGTAGGACATTTAGAGTCTTATATGACTTGGCCTTGCCCTTCCAACCACTGGTACTCTCATCATTCCTAATACATGGCATATGATTTTACACTGCTACACTTTGTGATGTTACCATAGCCTTGAATGCTCTTCTTCCTCTGTGTGTGTGCAAGTGCATTGCCTGTCTTATCTTATTCAATCCAAGAGTATTACTCCAAATGCTAGGTTCTACCTGAAGCCTTTCATGACCAACCTTACCCAAGCTGGAGTTAACTGCATCTTTCTCTTGGTGCCCACAGCACTAAGCTTGTATCATTTGTTATACTTTGGCATTAGAATTACTTCTGGGTGTCTGTCACCTCCCTCATTCATTTATCCGTCCTCTTGTCAACAAGCACCTATTAAGGATATGCTATATCTTCTATGTATTATGCTAGATGATGGGGATACATGTAGAAAAAATGGGCAAGATTCTTGCCCTTAGGAAACTATCCCTCTGCTTTTAGCACAATAATTCATCCAGTGCAGAAGTCCAATGTGTGTCAAATAAGTGAACTGATACTGGGATGAATGGTCTGAATCTTGATTATATCTCTCTCTGTATCACAGAAAGCCTATGATTTGGAACTAAGAATATATGTTACTTCTAAGATGGTTCAATTGGCCCAAATACAAATGAACCCAAAATGGGCTGTTTCAAAGGTTCCGGTGATTACCATTTTAATGAAATAGCTACACTGCCCCCACATGAGCTGAAGACTATATCATTCATATGAATAGTTTCATTCTCTCTAGCCTAGACTACAATTTTGCTAACAAGTAGCATTGTTTGCAAAAATGTATTTTTTCTAGTTTTACTGAGAAATAATTGACTTGCATCACTGTTTAAGGTATACAGCATGATAGTTTGATTTACATATGTTATGAAATGATTACCATAATAGGTTTAGTTAATATCCATCATCTCATATAGATACAAAATTTTTAAAAAAAGAGAAAAAATTTCTCCTTGTGATAAAAATGATCACACATCTTGAAAACATATTAAAGCAGGATGAGATTCCTGGATGGACTTCCCATTGATTTTCTTCCCTTCAGATAATAAAGCCATGGACCATTTGTCTTATTATACATTTCATACTGTATTTTCACAACAAATTGTTCCTGAGTTCCTACTGTGTGACATGCACTGTGTCAGGCACAGCCTCGAATAAACTGCCTCCAGAGACTGACTAGGAAAACCAACCAAAGTTACTCTCATCAAACTACCGAGAGATAAGAGAAACAGAGACCATGCTTTTCTCATTCCCTCTCCAAAATAATTGAAAAATCGACCCTTTTATCTTGATGAACAGCAAAATGTGTCTCCCAGTCCTCCCCGCTTCTGTACTGGTTTTGGTGCATGAGTGTGGTATTCCTGCCAAATGGGTCAAACAGGATAGGAAAGTTAATAAGCAAGCATATGCGGGACAAGATCACTGGGGGGGGGGGGGAGGGAGGAGCTTCCTTCAATATGCCACATTAGTGTCTCCTGCCACCCCCATCTCCCCCTACATACTCCTGAATTTAACACCCTGGAAAGACTACCTGTGCTTCCACTGACAAATAGTATCCTTCCAATTTTCATAGATTGAGGTCACTCTGCACTTCTGACACCAAAGGAAGCAGGACAATGGCTGCTAATGGATATCCCATTGTGTTAGGCAAGCACATTGCCCCAAAGCACACTGTCATTACAGATCCCTTCCAAGTCTCATCCTGACCCCTAATCAGGGATTTTTAAATTGACAATCCTTTTAACTACTTCATTTCTGATTATCATATCCAAACCAACCAGCTATTAGGGCCTGACACCTCACTCATTAGGAAAGGTGTTCTTGGAGCAGCTATCCAAAGCTTTGATAATGCAGCCAGTCACCCATCCTGTCATTTGTCCTTTCAGTTAGTTGGTTGATTGAGCCGTTAATACTGCGCTTAAGAAAGAGAATAATCAGTGATTATTTACAGTGCCATTAGCGGACAGGTTGAAATCCTACATTGCATTCTGTAAGTTTTCTAAGCTTGCAGGAGTTTCTGGTTCCTAGAAAATGTGTCCCTAAAGTCTTATGGGTTTAATAAGCTAATAAATACCATCTGAACCTCTTTGTGACTTATTTCTGGCTACAACATAAAGATGGCAAGACTAGGTGAATACAAAACCACAAGAAAAATAAATGCTTGTGGAAGTTAGTATTTGGGAAGGAAATTCTGGCTACTGGCTATTAACCAGACACTTGGAACGGAGAAAGGAAAATATAGGACTTGCCAATACATTTCCATTGTTTCAGAGAGGATCTTTATTATGACGTACTCCCAACCAACCACCAATTGTGTTTGTCTAGTTTGTCAAAGGGACTTGTTTATCAATATTACTGAGAAGCTTCTGAGTATGTCATTTCTTCACAGTGTAGTAACAATTAACACTAGTGGGAGTGGCGGTTATAACAATAATGACACCAGTGCTTAGAGCACATCACACGACCAGTAGTTCATTTTGGGTGTTGGAGAGTTGATATTCACAACCTTCCCCTTTCTTCCCTCCTCCTCCTGAAACTCAGTCCACCCTACCATATAGTTGTAAACTTCTTTGAAAGCAGATGTCTTATTCATACCAGTATCCTCTCCCTGTGTAGCAGCATCTGGTATGGTGCTTTGTATATAATAACTGCTCAATAAATTGGCTTATTTGTTTTTAAAATTAACAAAAGGCAGAATGAACTAGACGGGGTAATAGAGGCATAAGCCAAGACCCTGGGGACAGTGGAGGAGGGAATAATGCTCAATGAATCAATAATGAAAGTAAGATAGGAGAAAAAATACCTCTTAGGGAGTTGGGAACAATAAAGTAATGCAGATTTGGTGAATTCTAAAGGATCAGTCAGATACTATGCTTTTAAGATGAATTAGTTGATTGGGTTGGAATATCTGTGTGGCTCATTGTGGCACATCATAATCATGGCTCATGATGGGGCTACTCTCCATCAGGACATGAACTTGGGCCATGTTTTCTAATGTTGGCCATTAGTCTCTGCTGAGACACAGGAGTTCTTTATGAGGAACTCTCCATTTGGCAAATGGCAAGCTGACAGGTTTGAGTTAGTTATAAAATCTGTGACCAGGAGAAACAGCTTATCTTCAGTCTTCAATGCAAAAGATTACTCTCACATGCCAAAATGCTTCAACTCTAGAACCCACTTCGGGGTACCATTTGCAAATGAAAAGAAAGAGTACAAATGAATAACGCACCTCTCTCCAGAAAGCTGATGACAGAGAGAACGAAGAGGGAGAGCAATTTGAAAATAAGCATCCAGACTTTAGATAAGCTGATATTCACTCTTTATAAACCTTATTAGCAACTCCCTAAAACTAATCACTGTTCCTTTTAATCCATGTTGTCAATTCTCTTCAAACAAGACCTCTGACAAGTTTTTAAATGACCCTCCTCTGTCAGCATAGTCTTAATAATTCTAATAATACAGGATTGATTTACATATGCAGAACTCTCAAATCAGTATATATGTCCTGATCGACACTGAATTTGCTCTTAATATAATGTGTATGCCATAATTCCTTCCCTTAGTATAGCCTGTATTAGGATCTCCCACACTGTCCCACATTTGAAATAAAGAATGCTATTTTATGTAGCTGGTGCAATTTGAAAGTAAAAAAAATATATGCTAAGGATGGTAGATAATCAAATTGAACAATCTAATATCTGGCTTCTATACAAATCCATTTTTATTAAGTAAGCTATGCATCCATTCCCACTTCTCTGCATTAAGTTCTTTACATGAATCTCTCTCCTTTTTATGTTAACTTCCTGTTCTCTTTTGTTTAAGCCACAATGTCCCCTATAGCTTGAAATCAATTTAGCAGAGAGTCCTTTTACACAATTTTATAATCTGCAACATTTGCATTTCTATACATCCCTTTAATTCACAAAGAACCATACATCTCCTGGAGGAGACTGAAAAATGAAGCTCCAGAAATACTAAAATCTTCTGTAACTTGGAAAAATGATTTAAAACATCCATTCCTAAAAATATAAATGATCCCTTTTTGTTGCTAGCTTCTAAAGGCTTCATTTTAAAAATATGTAGAAGGTCCTCATTATATCACAAAAGAGTCAAGGGAGACAATTTTCCTTGCCAGCCCATGAATTTATGCACTTTCCCATAGAGTTGGAAATTGCTGTTAACATAATCTTTCTCTGAGATTCCATCTCTGTATATTTTATTTGATGTCTGCTGTTACCAACTCGAATCTAGGTTGTTGTAAGAAGCAAATAAGAGCAAGCACATGTCATCTAAAAGTCGGGCTCTTGGATCGTTTCCCTCCTACAAGCCCAAAGTTACTCTGTGCCAACAAATAATTAAAACAACTATAACAATAAGCATATTTCAAAAAGTTCCTTTTAATAGGTGATTTGTAATAATCCTTAGCAAGGTATTAGAGGAAAGGACATCTGCTGAGTAAATGCAAATTACCAATAATGATCCAAGGAATAAGAACAAATAGTGGAGAAGAATAAATAGTAGAAGTCCAGGGTCCAACACTAGGACTTTGTTGAACCTTTCTGTAACTAATTAGGTAAGCATGTTCATTTGTTTCTCAAAACATACCCAGTGCTTACCATATACCTTCTACAGATAAATGGAAATGAAAGACTCAGCCCTGCCCTCAAGGAGGTCAAGTCAAGGGGGGAGGGCAGAATCATAGATGATCAGTGCAAGGACTAGCATGATGAAGGGACGTGGGGATGGCTGGCACGGGAGCACAGAGATAGGATACAAGATCCTGCCCTGGAAGTAAGGAAGGGCTCAAAGAAGGGAGGTGACGTATGTGTCAACAATGAGGAGTTTATGCAAAGACCCAGAAATGTAAGAGTATGCCATATATATGGACCTTCAAGCCATTCTTGAGCTAAATATTGCCCTCAACTTTATAGTCTTTCAAAGAATCACATGGGAAACTGTTTTTTAAATAGATTATAATATGGTTCCAGGACCACACTTTGAGAAAGTTAGACTGAAGAGATGCATCCATAGACACATTTTTAGGTCAATGATTTGCTTCCGTATCTTTGAGTTCACCTGTTTGACCAAAACAAGGGGCAGTATTTTTCAGGACTCAGAGTGAGATGTGCCAGAACGAAAGAGTTTCTCATTGGGTTCACCAAATTAGTTCAGTCAACTCAACCAAAAAGAGCAACAAACATTTATTGTATACTGTCAGGTACTGTGTGAGATATGGTGGGCGGGGGGTGGGGGATGCTGGGAGCAATAAAAAGAAAATGAGTAAGACAGGTCTAGCCCTCAAGAAGCTCAAAGAGAATGGTGAGGTGACTCCCGTAACCAGCTCCCTTGTAATGGTCAGGGTCCAATAAGAGACAGAAACCACACCAGTTATCTGAGCAAAATTTAGTGTAAAGGATTGTTAACTAGGCCTAAAATTATTGCCTAGATGACTGAAAAGAGAAAATGAGAACTCTAAGGTATCACAGAAGTAGGATCTCAGGACTGCAAGAACAGAGGGAAAAGGATGGAACCATTGAAACTTAGAAGTCTGGAAGAAGTGCCCCACTGAGCTGGAACTGTAACATCTGGGGAGGGAGAGCCACTCAACCCTGTGCCCCACACCCTGGGGGGTGGGCTGGCGGCAGTGTCTCTGTTCTCAGAGAAAGTGCTCTGTAGGTTTGGGATCCAAACTTCTGAGGAAAGGCTGCTGGCTGGTGCTGATGTCTTTGGGGGTGAAGGGAAGGTGGGGTGGAGTGTGATGAAGCTTGTACTGAGACTGTTGGAGAAACTGCAAACTGGATTCAGCTGCTGCCACAAAAAGGTCCAACTTCTACCAAGGTAAAGAAGCAAGGCTGGGCTGATCCTCACAGGATTCACAAACAATCAGGAAGTCCACTGGGAACAAACATCAAAGCAGGTCCCTTCTTCCTTCTCCAGCCTTGTAGTCTCCCCCTTGGGACCCCTAATGGCCAAGCTGAACCGTGGCGAAGCAGAAACGTGGTTTGCGAAGTCTTGGCCCCAGCACCAGATAAGAGAACACAGAAGGGTGCATTTAGAGCCTGTAACATAAAGCAGAATGAATAAATATTATTCTAGAATTCTGTGAAAGTACAGAGTAAGGAGAGATGAACGCCAAGTGGAAAGACCAGGAAGGTAACGATGTTTGGGGGCAGTGGGCCTCAGAAAGTTGAAGAAATAGGGAAAAGGGGGGAGAGTAGTGGTAGAAAGGGTGCTAAGTCAGTGAATGAGAATACCTGGGAAGGGGCATTACATTTACCTAGTGCTCACTATGAGACAGGCAGTCTTAGGCACTTGCCAATACATAATCTCATTTAATCCCCACAACAACCCTTGAGAGTAGGTATAATTATCCCCCATTTACAGACAAGGAAAGACTCTCAGGGAGCTTCTGTTCATTCATCAATAATTCATCAACTACACACTTCAAACCAGACAGCTGGGACTGCAGCAGTGAACAAGCACCATGGGTAATATGAACATGGGCTTGTTCATCAAAACTACTAAGAGTCAGAGTGTCCGAGAGCTAGGGAGGACATTTTAAAGATGGGAGAAAGAAAAAGCAGCAAGTTTAGAATGCAAAGCGGATGTGCCACTTCACAAAATGAAAAGCAATCTTCTGGAACCTACTACCTCAAGAACATGATATGGGTATAAAAAAGAAGTAGCTTTGTCGATAAATCCACATAAATGCCTGGCTCACAAAGGTCTAGTTCTGTATTCAAGGAAGGTAGGAATGTTTGGAGACCTTTTGTAGCTTTGGGGGCCAATATTAGGGAAGACATCTTTAGCCTTGCAACCGTCTCAAGATCTCTGATCAGATACGGAGTCAGACCCAGAGGATGCACTTCCATAGAATCATGGAACTCAGAGAGGGCCCATCCCAAGTCCCCTATTTCACAGAGGGGAAAGCTAAGACCTGGAAAGAAGTGACTTACCCAAGATCACACAACTGGTTAGCGTTGTTTAGTCAGACTACTATAGTGAGGATGACCAAATGTCCCGGTTTGCCTGGGACTGAGGAGCTTCCCAGGAGGCAGGACTTTCAGTTCTAAATATGGGATGATCCAAGGCAAACCAGGATTAGTGATCAGCCTAATTCTAGCACAGGAGAATTCCATTACACAATGTTTCTTTTGGAAATGCATGTTGACACATCTTTTTGATTAATTAAAAAAAATATATCACACTAGTTCTGCTCAGAACTATTCAGGGAGAGTGATCAATTATAAATATGTGAGAATGCAAAGCAACTGAAGATTTTGCTTCTTGCCTCAGGATGAAGAAGTACCATATAATGAACAAGAATTACCTCTTCCAGTTGCTCATCCAGAGCTTTATTGGCAGAGCATACTGCAACTGTTGCTCAAGGAACCTTCCTTCTACTGGGGATAAACAGAGCCAAATCTCACCTAGCCTCCCAGACCCAGGTGGGTGTGGTGGTGAAGGAAATGAGCCCTTTCTCACTGACTAGCCATTTGCATTTGCAACCCCTTCTCCAGTCATTCGCACCCAATTTCACAGAATACAAGTGTCAACAAAACTAGAAAACTCAATCTAGTTGAAATTCACATTACAAAGCATTAAAACTTTTTCTTAGTATTTCAACTAAAAATATCTCTTATGAACTTACATTGTTGTCACCTACAGTAAGCTTATCTTGAATGGTTATTACAGGCACCCAAGATAGCTCCCATTACTTAAAAAAAGTCAACAAATTTACCGTTTAAACATCACTGCTATATGTAAAACTTATAGTATGTTCTAGTATTAGAAGTATCAAGAAAGTACTGACTTCCATTGTTTGAGAAGGATTAACAGTAGGTTTTCCTCCAGTTGACTCATAGAACTTTAGCTTCAGTAGATTTTTTTAAGGATTTTCTTTTTTTAGAGGATTTTTTTTTTTACATTTTACCTATTTTTTCTTTAAAATCAATTAATTAACATATAGTGTGCTATTAGTTTCAGAAGTAGAGTTTAGTGATTCATCAGTTGCATATAACACCCAGTGCTCATTCCATCAAGTGTCCTCATTAATGCCCATCACCCAGTTACCCCATTCCCCACCCACCTCCCCTTTATAGAGAATTTCTAAGTTCACAGCAAAATAGAGAGGAAGGTACAGAGATTTCCAATATACCCCTTGCACTCACGCATGCATAGCTTCCCCCGTCTTCTACAATCTCACCAGACTGGTACATTTGTTACAAATGATAAACCTACATTTTCAAATCATAATCACCCAAACTCATAGTTGACATTAGGGTTCATTCTTGATGTTATACATTCTATGGATTTGGATAAATATATAATTAAATATATCCTTCATTATGGTATCATAACAGAGTGTTTTCACTGCCCTAAAACTCCTCTGTGTTCTACCTATTCATCCTTTCCCCCACTCCTGGCAACCACTGATCTTTTTACTATCTCCATAGTTGTTTTTTTTTTTTCCCCACTATGTCATGTAGTTGGAATCATAAAGTACGTAGCCTTCTCTGATTGGCTTCTTTCACTTAGGAGTCTGCATTTAAGGTTCCTCCATGTCTTTCATTGCCCAATAGCTCATTTCTTTTAAGTGCTGAGTAATACTCCATTGTCTGGATGTACCACAGTTGATTTATCCATTCAACTACTGGAGGACATCTTGGTTGCTTCCAAATTTTGGCAACGATGAAAAGAGGTGCTATACATATCTGTGTGCAGGATTTTGTGTGGACAAAAGTTTCAACTCCTTTGGTTAAGTATCAGGGACAACAATTGCTGGATCATATGGTAAGAGTATGTTTAGTTTTGTAAGAAATTTCCAAACTGTCTTCCAAAGTGGCTGTGCCATTTTGCATTCTCACCAGCAATATATGAAGCTTCCAGTTGCCCCACATCCTCACCAGCATTTGCTGTTGTCACTGTTCCAGATGTTGGCCATTCTAATATGTATGTAGTGATGTCTCACTGTTGTTTTAAAGATTTTATTTATTATTTATTTATTTATTTTTAAAAGATTTTTGTTTTATTTATTCATTTGACAGAGATACAGAGAGAGAGAGAGCACAAGCAGGGGGAGAGGGAGAGGGAGAAGCAGGCTCCCCGCTGAGCCAGGAGCCCAATGTGGGGCTCAATCCCAGGACCCCAGGATCATGACCTGAGCCAAAGGCAGATGCTTAACCATCTGAGCCACCCAGGCACCCCTATTTATTTATTTATTTGAGACAGAGAGAGTGCATGAGCAGTGGGAGAAGCAGAGGGAATGGGAGAGAATCTCAAGCAGACTCTGTGCCAAGTGCGGAGCCCGACGTGGGGCTCAATCTCATGACCCTGAGATCATAACCTGAGACCAAATCAAGAGTAAGACGCTTAACCAATTGAACCACCCAGGTGCCCCATCACTGTTGTTTTAATCTGCATTTCCCTGATTACATATGATATGGAGCTTTTCATATGCTTACTTACCTAATCTGTATGTCTCCTTTGGTGAGGAGTCTGTTAAGGTCTTTGGCCCATTTTTTAATCAGATTGTGTTCTTATTTCCAAGTTTTAAGAGTTCTTTGTATATTTTGGGTAATAGTCTTTTACCAAATGTGTCTTTTGCAAATATTCTCCCCCAGTCTGTGGTCTGTGTTCTAATTCTCTTAATATTGTCTTTCACAGAGCAGAAATTTTTAATTTTGATGAAGTCCAGCTTATCAATTATTTCTTTCATGGATTGTGACTTTGGTGTTGTATCTAAAAAGTCATCACCATACCCAAAGTATTCATCTAGGTATTCTCCTATGTTGTCATATGGGAATTTTATAATTTTGTGCTTTACATTTAAGCCTATGATCCATTTTGAGTTAATTATTGCAAAGGGTTCAAGGTTTGTGTCTAGACTTGTTTTTGTTTGCTTGTTTGTTTTTGCATGTGAATGTCCAATTGCTCCAGCATCATTTGTTGAAAAGACTATATTTGCTCCATTATATTGTCTTTGCTCCTTTGTCAAAGATCAGTTGACTATATCTAGGTGGGTCTATATCTGGGCTCTCTATTATGTTCCATTGATCTATCTGTCTATATTTCACCAATAACACACTGTCTTGATTACTGTAGCTTTACAGTAAGTCTTGAAGTCAGGGAATGTCAATCCCTTGACTTTGTTCTTCTCCTACAATGCTGATTTGGCTTTTTTTAG
Source organism: Phoca vitulina (assembly GCF_004348235.1). Lineage (NCBI taxonomy): Eukaryota > Metazoa > Chordata > Mammalia > Carnivora > Phocidae > Phoca > Phoca vitulina. The sequence continues at coordinate 9,117,333 of NW_022589742.1, forward strand.
GTCTTTTGGCTCTCCATATAAACTTTAGAATTAGTTTGTCAATATCCATAAAATAACTTGCTGGGATTTTGTTTGGGATTGCACTGAATCTATAGAACAAGTTGGAAAGAACGGACATCTTGACAATACTGAGTCTTTCTATCCATGAACATGGAAAATCTCTCCACTTATTTTAGTGCCTCTTTGATTTCTTCATCAGAGTTTTGTGGTGTTCTTCATATATATCTTACACATATTTGGTTGGATTTATACTTAAGTATTAAACTTTTGGGGGGTGCTAATGAAAATGGTAGTGGTTTTTTAATTTCAAATTCCACTTGTTCATTGCTGGCATATAGGAAATGTGATTGACTTTTATATATTAGCCTTGTGTCCTGTAGCCTTATTATAATCACTTATTAGTTCCAGGAGTATTTTTGTTGATTCTTTCAGATTTTCTACATAAATGATCAGATCATCTGTGAACAGAGACAGTTTTATTTCCTCCTTCCCAGTCTGTATGTTTACCTATTTCCTTTTCTTGCCTTATTGTATTAGCAAGGGCTTACACTATGATGCTGAAAAGGACTGGTGAGAGGGGACATCCTTGCCTGGTACCTGATCTTGGTGGAAAAGCCCTTCAGTAGCTTTTCAAATTGAATAGTTCTCAAAGGTTAAACTGGATAGCCACTGGACTCTATGCTTCAGAGGTTAAGTAAATTCTTACAGTGTGTTTTCAGTAGAGTTCAAAGCACAGCATGAAGTGTCAATGCTGAATCAGGGAAATCAATGCTAGTATAATTGGTTTAATCAAAGAAATATTCTGAAATTTACAAAACAATAACTAGCATGTATCTGACATCTAGTACATACCAGGTTATCATGCAAGGTGCTTTAGACACATTCAGGCAGGTTAATTAAGGAGAGTTATTAGCAAAACAAATAATTATCTTAAATCATATTAGCATGTCACCAATTAGAGACATCAATAATACTGCCCTAGGTTTACATCTTCCCTTTCTTCTAACTAAGTGCTCTTCCAGAGATTCCTCCCAATGCCTTAGGCAACTCACAGCTTGTAATTAATCATATTCTTCCTCACAGCATTCTTATATCAACTTGATTTTGACAGAGAGGAACCAGACTTGAAAAAAAAAAAAATTAGGTGACTTCCTCCTCCCATTCCTTCCCACAACATATAGTCAGTCATTAGGTAGCTACTGTGTGCCAGCCCAGTGTTATGTATAAGGCATATCATTTAGCACCAAATGTCTTCTTCTACTCTGGCTTATCTATATGACATGTGACCAAACAAACCAGTGAAATCAAATTTGGAATATCCTGCCTGATAAAAAGATCTGAACAGGGACACCTAACATCTTTAGATAGAACTTCATGAGCAATACAGAGAGGAGGTATTATAGTCAGGTGAGTGTGGAGAAATCAACTGAAAGAAAGGCAAGTGGGGAGTCAACACTGAGTCTTTCTTCAAATAAATTTAGTCATTTCAACTTTTCTCACATATACTGTAGGACTGCTTTTTATCCTTTTTGCCTTGATAGTCTCTCCAGCTTCTCTACTTCCATGTTTTATATGGAGACCAACATGCTGAATGCCTGAGTGTATTTAATAAAGTCCCTATTAATGCAGAATATAGGGCAGAAGAATTATGTCCTGGCTTTTGTACATCATAACTCTGTTCACAAAATCCAGGCCCATACCAGCTCTTTAAACAACGGCCCTGTCTTGTTTCCATTTATTCAAGGTGTGATTCAGAGTGATGGTTTCACCAGCCATTCCTCAGCAGGTATTCATGTGGTTTGGATTTGGGAAGCACATGGATTGCCCAGCACTGTCCCTGTTGAACATCAAATGTCAGCCTCTTTCTGACAGACCATTTTTCTAATTGGTCAAGGTCACCTCAGATCCTGCTCTTGCCTTGCAAGGAATTTTCAGCTTTTATTTCCCCTATCCTCCAGCCCCATTTCCCGATGTGGTGTCTTCTGCAAATTTAGTAGGAATTCTCTTATTTCTCTCATTCCAGACCTTGCCGGAAAAAAAATTTTAAAGCTCTGGGACAAACCTATGTGGTTTCTGGGATATATTGTCCCAGGTTCCTCCCCAAGCGTTGTTCAGTGCCCTTGGAATAAGACTCACATAATAGTATAGCCCAGACCTGATATCCCTAACTCATTAATGGAAATGCCTTGCAGATCCACAAAGCTTTAGCAAAGTCCAGATGTGTCCTACACTGATTGCTCTCCTCTTTATTCAAGACCTGCAACTCTATCGCAGAAGGAAATTAAATTGGTTTAACATGAGTTGCTCATCATAAAGACAGTTCCTTGGAATCTTTTGTTAGCAAATGGTTTGCTTGATTTTTTTCTAGCATCTTCATATGCATTAAAGTGAAAATGTCTCAGTATAAGGAATTATGTTCTGTTAGAGCTATCCAGAGATGGAGTGGCTGTCTTGAGGAGGCAGTAAAGATGCCACCACTGGAAGTACTCAGAATTCAAGAGGAGATTCCTGTATTGGTTAGGACACTGGGCTAGGTGACTTCCAGGATTACTCTCAATGCTATATTGCTGCAGTTCTGCAATCGTTTTATATTTTCCAGTAATATGTTTCCCTTCATTTTATTTTTTAATTTATTTTTTTTTTAAGATTTCATTTATTTATGTGAGAGAGAGTGAGAGAGAGAAAGCACGAGAGGGGTGAGTGCCTGAGGGGGAAGCAGACTCCCCGCTGAACTGGGAGCCTGATGTGGGACTCAATCCCAGGACTCCGGGATCATGACCTGAGCTGAAGGCAGATGCTTAACTGACTGAGCCACCCAGGTGCCCTGCTTCCCTTCATTTTTAAAAGATCACTTTTTTTTAAAAAAAGGGAAGTATAGGAGTAGACATTTTCTTTATTTTCTTTCATGTTTTATTGAAGTGTAGTTAACATATAGTGCTATATTATTGCAGGTGTACAACCTACTGATTCAAAATTCTGGAGATGACTCAGTGCTCACAAGTATAGTCACCATCGGCCACCAAACAATGTTATTAGAATATCATTGACTATATGGACCCAGAGGGTATTATACTAAGTGAAATAAGTCAGAGAAAGACAAAAGATCGCTTTTCCATTGTTTCTTTTCAAAGGCATTCTCAGGCTTCTACAAAACAGTGACTAATTTTTCTCTTTTCTTTTCCTACATTCCACACCACAATAAGTATACCGTGATTGGAAATGAGCAGAGGTTACTGACTAAACATTCTGACATTTATCTTTTGCTTGGAAGTAAAACAGATAATGGTTTTCCTTCCTTTGTCTAATCCTTCATTTATCCAGATTGGATAAAGTATGGGAGTTGACCTGTACATGTAGAGTTCTAGGGACTCACAAAGGAAGGGCATAGGACACACACTCACCCAAAGCCCTTTCCAACACCGAGAAATAGCAAGTCACAAGCTCAAGCCAAATCTGATCAAGTTATATTCTTCTCAGAGCTATGAGCTTAAGAAAAATGAGATCTGTACTTTCTTTCTTCCCTACAACAGCCTTAGGAGAAACAGTACCCCATGATTCACTGACACAAGTGCTCCTCCTGGCTCAATTAATATACAGTGAGTTGCTAAGGCTTTTAAATAACTGAAAACCTTACTAGATTTGTGAAGTTGCACAATGAAACCATTCTTAATCTCCTCTTCTTTATGCACTGGAATACATTTAAAATTGATTCTTTGGAAATGAATGGAACAAAAGTAAAAAAATATGAATGTTTCTCTGGAGCTAGCCTTTGTTCAATGCCCATGTCTTGCGATAGAAAAAATTACTTTGTTAAGGGAGACTCAGACAGAGACTTCCTAACGTGTGAGCCGGGAAGAACAAGACTGTGTGTGTTTGGACCACATATGTAATTCCTTACTAATATCTACATCATGAAAACTGCGCTATTTCTTTACCTAAATAACCTTCCATGTAATATAACCTTCACTTAACTGGAGAAAAAAACAAGTCTTAGGGATTTTTGGCCAAATCCCAAGGTGAGTCTTGTGCCAGAATCAGCTGAGTGTTTGAGGGAAAACTGTAAGTACAATGGTGATGAAATGCCCTCTCTCCAAAATTTATTTGGATCTCAACATTCTGGTCTAGGAGAGCTTCAAATGCAATTCAATATAAAGGTGGGGTTGTGTATTGTAATTGACCCAAATAGCATATTGTACATTCTCTGCATCTTTCACAAGGAAGGAGAAGAAAGTCTACGTGATGAACTGGAAGCCTACCTCTCAGGGAAGTCTGCCCAGCTGCCTGAAGTCTTGAAGTCTTGCCTTACTTGCTACGGAGGAGTAGGAGGGCAGCAATAGAAAATAACATGCACAGTGACAGCTCTACCCTTCCAGTTCTAGTTTAGAGGAAGAAAAGAAATTCAGGGAGAAAAATGGGCATTTTGTTTTCATAGATCAGTTAAATGGTTTCTGATTATTTTCTAGCACATGTTATTTTTTTTTTTTAAATCAAATCTAAGTTCTATTTTTTTTTAAGATTTTATTTATTTATTTGACAGAGAGAGACACAGCGAGAGAGGGAACACAAGCAGGGGGAGTGGGAGAGGGAGAAGCAGGCCTCCCACCGAGCAGGGAGCCTGATGCAGGGCTCCATCCAGGATCCTGGGATCATGACCTGAGCCGAAGGCAGACGCTTAACGACTGAGCCACCCAGGTGCCCTGCACATGTTATTTTCTATCTTGGTTTGAGTTACCCTCACCAACACACACCCTGAAACAAGGATTCCAGTGCAAGTAGTCTGTTGGGACATGATCCCTGTAAGCACTGGGAGGGAAGCAGTCACAAGCGACAGCAAAGGAAAGGAACTCAGTAACATTTGTGCTAATCAAGTCAGTTAGCCACGGTGGACAACCGGAACTCAGTCCTTCTGGGAACTCTGGGAGACAATGAAGAATACTCCAGAGTTATCTCAACGGAGGGAAAATAAGCTGCAGTATACAGTTGACCCTTGAATGACATGGGTTTGAACTATGCAGGTCCACTTGTATGTGGATTTCTTTTTGGATGAACAGTACAGTACTGTAAATGTATTTTCTCTTCCTTACGATTTTCTTAATATTTTCTTTTCTCTAGCTTACTTTATTGAAAGAATATAGTATTTCATACTATGCAAAATGTGTTAATCAACTGTTTATGTTATCGGTAAGGCTTCTGGTCAACAGTAGGTTATTAGCAGTTAAGGTTTTGGGGAGTCAAAAGTTACATGCAGATTTTTGACTCTTTGGAAGGTCAGCACTCCTACCTCCTGCATTGTTCAAGGCTCAATTGTATGTCCACTGACTCCCTGTTTTTCTTCAGTTTAGGGCTGTTTCCAAGGGCTTTAACTCTGTAGCACTTTTGACTTACACCGTCAATAATATAAGCCTGATCCCTTGGCAAGAAAGAAAAAAAAATGTTCAATTTACAAGAGATGAATGCCAAGTAGACATTGGCAGGGAACTGACACTGATTCTGTCATAAAACTCATCTTGGGACTTAATCTAAAGTCTATAAGCCAGTTGCTTTCTCAATCAGATGGTGGGCTATTTAGGTAAAGAGACTAAGTAATTTTCATGACATTGACATTAGTAAGGGATAAAATATATGCTCTAATTTACTAATTGGTGTGTTTAAATATATTGTATAGACTATGCAATCACTCATTCAACATTTAATGAGTGTTAATCTGTGTCAGATCTTGTCCTAGATCTCAGCTTTAACAATCTTTAGTCAACAGCAAGATCAGAAACCCTGATGCAATTATGCAGTTATCCTAGAACATGGCATTCTTCCTAGATAGTGACTACCACCTCAAAACCATTCTCCCATCTAAGACACTGATCACAGACTAACTTGTGTATCTCCACCTAGGCCAGTCCCAACATAAGCCATTTACCCCCTTTATTGCAAGATATAACCCACCCTCACCTGTCCTCCACCAAAGGAAAGAATCATTGATACAGTCCCTCAGGACCTCCTAAATTGTTATTTTCTGTGGCCTCAACTAATAAAATAACAGCTAATATGTACTGAGAATTTACCACTGAAACACTGTTTAAAGCACCTATATGTATTCACTCATTCAATCCTAACAAGGCTACAAGGAAAGAACGTTATTGTTCTCATTTTACAGATGGGTAACTGAGGCAAAGACAAGTTACATAACCAACCCAAGGTCTCCCAGCTAGTTACACAGCTGGGATTTGAAGCCAGGCAGTTTGATTCTAGAACATATGTCTTAACTTCTAAACTATTGGAAACACTGCTGTCATATTTCCAGCTTCCTTATTGATAGTGGTTTAATTCTAAACCTAAACCTTAGCATATGTGAAAAACTAAAAATAAAATGAAATACAGAAAAATCTCAGTAACTGTGAAGGGGATTGGATGGAATTAACCAAAAGATTGACTTTGAGAGTATCAGTTGTTTTGTTCTGATGTATAAAGAAAAGATATAGTTCTTTCAATTGCATAAAACAAATGAAACCTGCTAATGAGCAGAAATCCTTAGGAAACCTGCTTTAAGGAGCAGATAAGAATGATTTATGACTACTTTCACTTATGTACCTATATTTATGGACATTATAACTACCATATCCATTGATGAAAAATGTTTTTCAGATGTCATGGGCACTCAGAGATGGGCACAAGGTGGCCCACTGTTTGGCAAGAGAAAGGTTACATTGAAGTGGCGACCTCTGCTTTATTGTTGGGACATTCATTATGGAGAAAATCCAAGCCTCTTCTTTTTATCAAGTTCCTTTTAAACCCCCAGAGTCAGCTAGGCAAATAGCCAGCAGTGTCCCTGGGCAATCACAGGCTAAGCTCAGCTTTCCACCATCTCCCCTCTATTGGAAACAACTTTGGATATAAGCAAGAGTGGGTTCAAATCCTGGTTTCACAACTTACTGGATCTGTATCTTTTTTTTTCTTATCTTCAAAATAGGGATAATGATAATACTGGCTTCATAGGGTTGTTGTGAAGATTAAGTGAGCTACGGTGGATAAAGTATTCAAAGTAATGCCTGGCACGTGTCATGTGCCCAGTAAGTGATAATGTTTAATGACTGTCATTATGTGACCCTGATAGTGTTAAGTGGCCAAGCTCTAAAATCAGACTGCCTATGAGGCACCTGGGTGGCTCGGTCAGTTTAAGCCTCCGACTCTTGATTTCAGCTCAGGTCATGATCTCAGTGTCATGAGACTGAGCCCCGCATCAGGTTCCACACTGGGTGTGAAGCCAGCTTAAGATTCTCTCTCTTCCTCTTCCTCTCCCTCTGCCCCCACCCCTCTCTTTTTTTTTTTTTTTAAAGATTTTATTTATTTATTTGACAGAGAGAGACACAGCGAGAGAGGGAATACAAGCAGGGGCAGTGGGAGAGGGAGAAGCAGGCTCTCGGCTGAGCAGGGAGCCAGACGTGGGGCTCGATCCCAGGACCCTGGGATCATGACCTGAGTCGAAGGCAGACGCTTAACGACTGAGCCACCCAGGTGCCCCACCCCTCTCTCTTTCTTAAAAAAATAAAAATAAATAAAGTCAGACCACGTAGGATGCAATCATGGATCTGCCACTTACTAGCTATATTAGACAATTTACTTAAACTCACTGAACCTCAGTTTCTTTACCTAAAAAATAGGTCTTATAATATAAAGATGAAAGAAAACAGGTGAATTGACTAATGTAATACCTGGTAACCACATAGGTGCCAATTTTAGGGTATTCCCCCCCGAATTTTAGTTTCATCTCTCCCTTCACCTCAGCATGGCAACCTCTGGCCATCTACCCTCATGTCTCCCACTCCAATTCAATAAAAGGGATACATATTTCTGGGGCATTTATAGGATTGTTATGGATCAGTTTTGGGTGTGTGTCTTAGACCTGTGGATGGATTTCCAAATTCTGCCACAGAGAAGTGATTTTGCATAGTGCTAAAATGGTAGACTCAGGGACCACACTGCCCGGGTTTCTATCCTGGCTCTGGCATGATATGACCTTGAACAAGTTACTTAATTTTTCTGTGCCTCAGTTTCTTCAACTATAAAATGGAGATTAAAAAAACCACCTACACGGGGCACCTGGGTGGCTCAGTCATTAAGCGTCTGCCTTCGGCTCAGGTCATGATCCCAGGGTCCTGGGTTCGAGCTCTGCTTCGAGCTCCCTGCTCTGCCGGAAGCCTGCTTCTCCCTCACCGACTCCCCCTGCTTGTGTTCCCCCTCTCGCTATGTCTCTCTCTGTCAAATAAATAAATAAAATCTTTAAAAAAAAAAACCACCTACAAGGTTCATAAGAGATTATTATGAACAATTATATGCCAACAAATTGGATAATCTAGAAGAAATGGTTGAATTCTTAGGAACATACAACTTGCCAAGGCTGAGTCAGGAAGAAAATAAAATATGAACAGACTAGTAACAACTAAGGAGATTGAATCAGTATTCAACAACCTCCAAACAAAATCACAGCACCAGATGGTTTCACTGGTGAATTCTACCAAACATTTAAAGAATTAACACCAATCCTTCTCAAACTCTTCCAAAAAACTGAAGAGGAGGGAATACTCCCAAACTCATGAGGCCAGCATTACCCTGATACCAAATCCAGATAAGGACACTTAAGGACACTGCAAAAAAACTACAGACCAATATCCCTGATGAACATAGATGCAAAAATTCTTAACAAAATAGCGAACTGAATTCAGTAGCACAATAAAGGGATCATACACCACTAGCAAGTGGGTTTTATCCCTGGGATGCAAGGATGGTTCAACAAATGCAAATCAATACATGTGATACACCACATTAATAGAATGAAAAATAAAAATAATATGCTCATCTCAATAGCTGCAGAAAAAGCATTTGACAAAATATAGCATTCTTTCATGATAAAAACTCTCAACAAATTGGGTGTGGAAGGAATATATCTTAACACAGTGAAGGCCATATGTGACAAGCCCACCACTAACATCATACTCAATGGTGAAGGTTTGAAAGCTTTTCCTCCAAGATCATGAACAAGATAAGAGTGCCTACTCTCACCACTCTTATTCAATATAGCATTGGCAGTCCTAGCCACAGCAATCAAGCAAAAGAAAGAAAAAAGAGGCATCCAAATCAGAAAAGAAAAAGTAAAATTGTCTTTATTTGCAGATGGTATGATACTATATACAGAAAATCCTAAAGACCTAAGCAAAAAATGGAACTAATCAATGAATTCAGGGAAATACAAACCAAAACCACACAAAACTGTCAGAATGGCTGTCATCAAGAAGACAAGAGATGACAGTGGCGGTGAGGATGTGGAGAAAAGGGAACCCTTGTGCACTGTTGGTGGGAATGTAAATTGGTGAAGCCACTATAGCAAACAATATGCAGCCTCCTCAAAAAACTAAAAATAAAACCACCATATGTTCTAGCAATCCCACCTCTGGGTATATATCCAAAGGAAATGAAAATAGGCTATCAAAGAGATATCTGCATGCTCATATTTATTGCAGCATTATTCACAATAGCCAAGATATGGAAACAACCTCAGTGTCCATCAATGGGTGAATAGAGAAGATACACACACACACACACACACACACACACACACACAGCCATGAGAAAAAATGAAATCCTGCCATTTGTGACAACATGGATGGTCCTTGGGGTCATTATGCCAAGTGAAATAAGTCAGACAGAGAAAGACAAATATTGTACAATATGACTTCTATGTACAATCTTAAAAAGCCAAACTCTTAGAAACAGAGAGTAGAATGGTAGTTACCATGGGCTGGGGAGTTGGGAGAAATGGGGAAAGGTTCATCAGAGGGTACAAACTTCCAGTTAAAAGATGAATAAGTTCTGGGAATCGAACGCACAGCAGTTCAGTTATAAATAACAATACCGTACTATATATTTGAAAGTTTCTAAGGGATTAGGTCTTAAATGTTCTCATCCCCCAAAAAAGAAATGGTAATTATGTGACATGATGGAGATGTTAGCTAAGGCTATGGTAGTAAACATTGTGTAATATATAAATGTATCAAATCAAGAAGCTGTACACCTTAAAGTTATACAATGTTACATGTCACTTACATCTCAATGAAGTTGGAAAAAATAAAATTAAGGCAATAGTTGCTAAAACAAATTAACAAAACCTACATGATAGAGTTAGTTGTAAGGTAAGGTTTGAATGAGTAAATCCATGTGAAACGCTTCGTACGACACTTGGCACACGCTAAGTGTCAGCCGTTGTTATGGCTTCAGAACAGGCTATGATGACTGAGTATTAGCGAAGTAAATGACAGTCATTGTGATTGGCTGATTCACAGACTGGAAGCCTGTGTATGATTCACACATGGCTATCTCCCACTCAAAGGTATTCTGGGGCTAAAGCAGTTCTGCAGAACTTTGAGGAAGGACAGAATTAGGGCAAACTACTACGGTGAATAAAGACTGAATTTTGGGTCAAAAGATACAAATTTGAGTGCAGTTCTGTTGCCTACAAATTGTGCAGCCTTATGAAACTCACTTACCTTCACTGAGTCTTAATTTATCCAACTAAGAAATTGGCACTATCAGCCCTATGTTACGAGCTTATTGTGAAGGCCATAATAGAAATTCCAGGAAAAGGGCTTGGCAAATTATTAAGTACTACACACATAAAATGCCTTTTTTCTCATCACAGTTGTTGCTATTGTAGCTGCTATTTTACAAATATGCATGTCCTCATCCTGCTCAATTATAAAATGGGCTTTTGCGTTGGGGCTTTGTAGGACCATCTGCTTAGATCTGGAAGGTGGGGGATCTGGACCAGGGGTGGTCAGAACTGATTGAGACTCCAAGGCCCCTGACTGAACTCGGTGTCAGTGTCCTAACAATTGCACTCGCACTTAAACTTGGGTGGTTGTGAATATAGGTAGGGTCACTAATCAACCAGGTGGCTACCCGCTGCCCAGAACCATGGGCAATTAAGTACAAGGGCCATTTTTATCCAGAGGGTTTGCTATTTCATAGCCAATTACCCGGGCAGCTTCACCCCACTTTGAACTTCGTGGGAAGTAAGGGCAGCATATGCATCTGCAGCCTCAATAGCTTCCCTGTAGCTCCTGCCATCAACCCTATTCAGCTCATTCTAAAGGAGCGGCAGCATCCACCTGCTTGTCAGTATTTAACTCCTTCATTTAGAAAGAAGCAGCAGGAAATTTGAACCAAGAGCTATTTTTATCTTTATAATGGCAAAAGCAATTTTAACACTATATACACGTCGTAATCTGCATTTCTGCAATCTGCTATATTTTAAAATATAAAAATCAAGAATGAATGCGTTCTTCTCAGACATTCACGGGGCTCCCTAATGCAATTTTTTCCTAATTAGAATGGTGCTTGGTTAAGAGTAAGACGTTTAATGTTCTTAAGTCCCTAGTGCAAATGGAAATTGTACTGAAGACCAGTTGTACTCAGCTTCACCAAAAAAAAAAAATGCAGCTTTATGGTATAAGCTTATCTGGAAAGAGACTTTATTATTAAAATGCACCAATTTGGCCTATAGCATTAAAGGACTCCAGAGGTAGAGGCTTAAGCATGTACACGCACATCCAAAGACACAGTGACTCACGTGCACGCGTCCACGTGCGCGCACGTGCGTGCACACTCACAAACACACACACGCACCAGACTGCCAGCTAGTGGTCTGTGTCTCAGCCCCCTCCCTGCCTCCTGAGGGGGTGATCATGCAAGGGAAGAGGGAAGGGAAGGATGTGGAGTAAGAGTGTAAATGAATTTTTATGTTCTCCATTCCTGTCGGTGGAATCAGAACCCTCTGATCACCCCTGCACTTCCACCACTCCTCCGTTCCTTATACTGCTTCCCTGAATCCTTCCCTCATACTTCAAGCAAAGAGAACCCTACCTACCTCTACCCTCCCATCACTTGTCTCAGACTGGCCCTCCCAGGCCCTCTGGAGACTAGAACTGGCTTTCACAAGAGACAAGCCAACTTGCAGGCAACAGGGAGAGTAACAGCCATCCGCTCCCACTGCATAACCTGGTTCCAGCCATCTCCTCCTTGACCCCTCCTGCCTCCTCCCTGTAGCACTGATGAGCTGTATGAGAACGTCTCTAACTTTACTATGTATGCAAGTTACCAGAGGATCTTAGTAAAATGCAGGACTGGGCTGGCGGCCTGAGATTCTGTATTTCAGCGGGGCTCCCAGTTGCCGAAAATGCCGCTGATCCACAGACTGCACTTTTAAGAGTACCAGTCTGTGCCACACGATTTAACAATCCTAATCTTTTACCTCTCCATATAGGGTATCAAGCCTCTGAGGCCAGGGGTCCTAGCTTATATCTCTTGTATACACCTTCACAATGCTGAGTTCATAATTGGGGCCACTTAAATGTTTCTGGATTAATTGACTGATTAATTGTTGTAACAAGCACTCTGAAGCCAGAGAACCTGGGTTGGAATCCCAGCACAGGTCCTTATAAGCTATGGAACTCTGGGCAAGTTATTTATCCCCTCTGAACCATAATTTCCTCATCCACAAAATAATAGGGTAACCGAAGATTATAAGAACTAATTCTGTAGGGGCGCCTGGGTGGCTCAGTCATTAAGTGTCTGCCTTCAGCTCAGGTCATGATCCCAGGGTCCTGGGATCGAGCCCTGCATCGGGCCCCCTGCTCCGCGGGAAGCCTGCTTCTCCCTCTCCCACTCCCCCTGCTTGTGTTCCCTCTCTGGCTATCTCTCTGTCAAATAAATAAAAAAATCTTAAAAAAAAAAAAAAAGAACTAATTCTGTAAATCATCTTGTACAGTGCTTGACACATAGTAGTCTCCCCATAAATATTACTTCTCTCTTGCCTTGGATTTCTCAGAAAAAGAACTGGAGATGATCAAATCATTTTCCAAGTGTCAGCCAAAATTTTTAAGGGAGAAAAACAAATTTAAGAAATATGCACGTATCTGAAAATGTCTGTTTGAATGCTTTTCCTTACTCCCTACCATATTCTGGGACTGTCTTAAATTCACTTATGTTTTCTCTTCCTTGCATTTCACAAGGCAACTTTGGTGTAGTGAGAAGATCCCTGGACTTTCTGATCAGAAAACCTAGGTTCTCAATTCTGTTGTTATTACCCAGGAGACACTGAGTAATAATCTTAACCTCTCTAAACTTCAGCTCTGGTGGGTTTTCTGGTTTTGCAGTGTGTTACCTTTCACTGGTATGACCAGTTCTGGAGACTTCTGATTCCTTCTTCCACCATCTTCCATGCAATTTCTAGCATTTTTATTTCACTTTATGTTGGATGGTCACTTTTCCCAAGCTTCTAAGAGTCATCCTAGCAGCACGTCAGCACTATCCTGCAGGGTCCTTGACAGAGTAAGTTCTATGTCATGGTAAAGTAATCTTATATTAGTAAATTCTCATTTATCCAACTTTATGTTTTGCTCCTCTTGATCCAGCACAGTTAGGATCCGGTACCCTATATAATTCCCTGGCCCCTGTTAATCCTTGGTGAATGGGTCCTGTGGCTCCTTTGGTATACAGTCACTTTTCTCCCTTAAGAGGCCTAGCACTTCCACAACTGGGTAATGTAACTTAATTTTAAATCACGTATCTGGTGGCCAGGATGGGAACCGGGGGTAGATTCTGAGGAGAGAGGGGTACATGTTTTCTTGCAAGGCAGAAATATCTATAACATCTTCCAGCAAGTTAGGGGGAGTACTAGGCTTCAACAAGGAGTAGCTCACTTCTAAGGCATAGAGAGTTTGCGGTAATTTTGGAAGTCAAGAATTTAGAGTGCATTGATCCTGATGCCTTATCCCATGCCTCAAGAGTACCACTTCTTTCCATCAATGTCCTGACCTTGGCAAAACTGACTTGCTAGGGTTGAGAATTAAACCTTATCTGGAAACCTGAGATCCTCAGAATTATGTCGTGGCCTCGATCCTCAACTTTTTCTACCTTCCAGCTGAAAGAGATGAGTGTCTCTTTATATGCTGCCAAGGATATTTGGCATTCACACTCCACCTTAAATCAGCTACTAGTCCTCATTAGCCTTTCATTGTCTTTGTCAAAAGCATCCATAGCATCTAGAAAAAGCCATCCAGGGATGCCTGGGTTGCCCAGTCCATTAAGTGTCAGATTCTTGATTTCAGCTCAGGTCATGATCTTGGGGTTGTGAGATCTAGGCCCACCTTGGGCTCACGTGCTGGGCATGGAGCCTGCTTAGGATTCTCTCTCCCTCTCCCTCCGCCCCTTCCCCACCTCCCTCTCTAAAAAAAAAAAGAAAAAGAAAAGAAAGCCATCTAATTCCCCAGTCCTTATAATTATTACTTCACCCAAACACTCAAATGCACAAGATATTGCTCCTGCCAGTGTCTTCACTTCCTCTGGTATTACATCCCAGTTCACCACTGAGAAAAGTCAAAACAATTTCACAGCTACAGGATGCCAAGAATGGATGTTAGAATTCCACCTACCATCAGTGAAATGGTTTTCATTTGAGCTTGCTGGTGGGTAATCCACTTCCAAAATCCCATCTTAGAGTTTTCTTCCTAGAACCAAGTCTTAAGTCAGATTCCTTGGGAAATACACTCCTGTACACAGGAGTTTGGGAGGGGAGGGGGGTTCTCTCCGAATAACACCGCTAAGAGAACCGGGGAAGCAGGACTGGACACAGGAAGAACTTAAACCACTGTGCAATTGCAATAGAGGCTTCAGGCAATCCAACAGTGGGTGATCGAGCTGGGATGGCCCTTCAAAGTTGTCCTGAACTGAGGCAAGGGGACTAGGTCCCGTAGTCCTCCATCAAGTCTCTAGATAGGAGCTGCTCTCCAGAGGAAAGGTGTAATGCAAGGTGAGGTGGTTCCCTTGAGATGAAGCCAGAGCCTGGAGAGGGACTCAGCGGTGCATCAGCAGCAGCCAGCATTCCTAGCAGTCTAGGGGAGGAGGGGCTCAGTATCGGATGGGGTATTCAGGTGGTACATCATAATATCTGCTACCATCCCCCTCCTCCTTGGGTTAACGGTGCTGGTGATGTGAAGTTATGGCAGAGGAGTTGGAGGGGTCTTTTCACATGAAATGGTTCCCCACGATCTTCATGCTGGCCAGGTTTCTCTTTAGAATTTGCCAGATGAGGTAGGAAAGAGGATATTCAGGAAAAGCTGCAAGAGTCTCCTTAGGAAACTTAGCACCCCTTAGAGAGCATTTCATTCATGGTGGGCGGAACACTAACACCTTTCGGCATGCCGTAGCAGTGAAATTTTTAAGACTTTTATCAGTTGTGAGCCTCAGCGGCAGTTTCTCCTCTGGCTATTCCAGGTATACCTCACTAAAACAGAAGGAAACTCTTACCTTGAAATAAAAGCATAGCCATATGCATTATTCAGATCAGGTATTTTTCCAATTTCCCTTTTTTGCATCAATTCTTTGTATAAGAGTGCCTGCTACATAGCATTCATTCATTCATTCATTCACCGATACTGATTGCATAACTACTATATGTCAGAAACTGTTCTAGGTCCTAGGGATATGGCAATTAACAAAGTAGATAGTCCGTCTTCATGGAAGGCACATTCTAGAAGAGGGATGGGGAGATAATAAATAAGGAATAAATAAACAAGAAAATTTCAAATAGTCATGTGATGTACTGATAACTAGTAATTGACTTTTAATATGTGTAGTGTGCAGAGAAAAATTACTGTACTTAGGGCAAAGCAGGCTTTTCTGAGGAGAGGATTCTTGAGCTGAGACCCACATGATGAGAAGGAGCTAATCAAGTGAAGATCTAGAGGCAGGAGTTCATTTGAGCTGAGATTAGAGTGAGGCAAGGAAGCAAGCCACAAGAAGGTCTGGGGACAGTTAGTTTGAAACAGGCAGAAAGAATCACCAGTATGAAGGCTCTGAGTTATGAATGAGCTTGGCCATGTTTGAGTCAAAAAGACCATTGTGGCCGGAGCTTAGTGAACAGAGGAGAAAGTCATACAAAATGAGGTTGGAGATGGAGCAGATTATGTAGGGCCCTGGAGGCCACAGTAAATAATTTATTCTATAACTAAGGACAACGGGAAGACAATAGTGAGTTCCGAGCAGAGGAGTAACAATCTACCTTCTGTTTTAAAAGAAGTACTCTGGCAGCTGTGGATAAAATAGGCTATACAGGGAATAGAAACAGGAATGCCAGTTAAAAAATTATTGCAGTAATTTGGGAGAGAGGTGATGGTGGCTTGGACCAGGATAGTGGCTGTGGAGATGGTGAGAAGTGGTCAGACTCTGGATATATTTCAAAAAAAATAAAAAATAAAAAGCAAAGCCAAAAGAATTTGCTGAAAGGTTAGATGTAGGATGTGAGAGAAGGACAGGACTTGTATTAACAACACTATAGCTAGGGTCAAAATGTCAAGTGAGTGATTTGGACAATAAGTGGGTTGGAGGAAGAGATTACTGAGAGCCAAATCAGGAAGATTTCAGTCCTAAAAGGGAAGAATGTGTGTGTGTGTGTGTGTGTGTGAGAGAGAGAGAGAGAGAGAGAGAGAGGAGAGAGAGAGAGAGTTACAGAAATAAAGGGAGTAATTGAAGATGATCTTGTTGACAATTCACTTCTAGGATTGGCCAAAGCCAGTGTTTTCTGTTTTGACTGACTAAATCGAGGAGGTCTTCACTTTGTCAAACTACTCCTGGAGCTGACACTCCAACACACACACACTGAGGCACACCCATCTGGTGCCTTCCAAAGTGGTAGTGATTGCTATAGTGTCTCAAGCTGTTCTTAAGCAGGAGATGGTGGCTGGGGGATCCGCATGCACTGCGTGCCCTGCAGATGTGACGGGAGAGTAAGAGCAAACCCAATCGCAGCGGGGCTAGAAAGTCTGCCCGTTAGAGGTCTTTTTGCACTTCACAGGCAGGAGGGTATATTCTGCAAGCAAAGCCAACCCACAGGTGCTGGGGCTGGAGCACAATTGATTTCCTTTGTGGAACTAGCCACAGAGAAATCCTTCATGTGTGCTCCCAGACTCGGTGGCAGTTACAAGTTGATGTGAAATAAGTGCTGACACATAACACAGAAGTGTTAGTGTTAGAACATTCTGGAATTTCAAAGCGTCACCTGTTGGGAGAGAGTGTAGGAAGCAGGCACTAACCATCTCGCCTGAGAAAACAGGGACTGAAGAAGGGAAGAAGGTTTTTACAAAGTCAAAGAGAGTTACACATTTTTTTAACGCACCGTATTGTAATTTTCCTCTGTAATGCCTCTATATCCCGGCAACTGATCTGTCTTGTTCATCATCAGCAGAGTGACTGCCAAATAGTAGATGCTCAAGAAATATTGTGGATGAAAAGAGAGTTCCCCTCGACTTGCTAGATGGGATGCTGTCTGCTCCATGAATCACTTAATAAAGCCAATTAGATCTTTAAAAAGAAAAGAAATACTGTGGATGAATGAACAACTGAACGTAAATCAACCTCAGCATCCCTGGGTCACACTGTCAACATTTGTTGTCAGCAAACGTACAACTCAAGTTCTAATTCCTATTCCCGTGTCTGGTCCCAGGGACACGATCAGACTCTGTACAGTTCTACCGACGGAGTTGGCTGTGTGGAACTGGTCAGTAAATGGAGGGAGGAGACCAGCCAAATGACTGGTTGGACTGGTATTTTTTCTAGTCAACTGCCCAGTCTTTTGTCTGAATTGACAAAACAAACAAAGAAATAAAAACAAAACGAATCAAAATGCATGCCAGTGTCTGGTAGATGTGATCACATCCCTATCCTGAGCTGTGACCATCAGCATGAACCTGAGACCGAACAGTGGCGGAGGAGGCTGCGTCTACAACCAGTCCTTTTAGGCCCCTCAGGAGTGGGGGTGGAGAACAGCCCGATCAGTTGTTTGATGTCATGAATTCAAAATACCCAACTGATTGACTCAATTTTTCACTACTTATATAATCAGGGCTCTTGTATAATCAGCGTCCTCTCTCTCAGTGAGGTATCAGGCTCTTTTCACCTCTCAAACGCCCCTTTCTAAAGACTACAAATATTAGACACCTGAAGTCATTCCTGTTTGGAGATTTTCTCATCTAAGCCTCTCCAACCATCTCTGTACTGCCCCCTACCTTGGCAGCTGTGTGACCCCCAAAGATTTTCTTTCTAATCAGGGCTGAAATTCACATGCAATTCTTAAGTAACCAAACATGGGGTTGTCTGTATTAGCGATATTTTTTCCCAGCCAGTCCTGATTGGATGAATTGAAGGTTTCCACAGACTTTCCCAAGTGCTAACTGCTTAAGCTAAACAATGACACCAAATGAAACTGCGTATCAAACAAAGACACATCAGGAGGAGGAACAAGATGACGCTGATGTCATGAAGCCTGCTTCAACTGGGGGCCAAAGGCGAGGCACGGTGTTCATACTGCACAAGCCAAAGCTAACACAAAGAAAACAGGAGAAAACACACAAAGAGGACCTATACCTATAGAAAAAGAAATTTAAATTGCAGATGGATCCGTTATCATTTCTAGTCCTTTACTATAGAAAGAGGCTATTTTTGCCACTTTCCTCTTAAGTGTGTAATCTTCTGCAACAAACATGTAGTTTTAAACACTATTTTAATAAACAAATAAAACACATAGTAGTTTCAGATCTAGTAGAATATTTCCATTAGTTAAAAGTATAATAGCTATGCCCCAGGGTAGCATAACCTTAAGTGTGCTACTCAGTGTTTCCTAATGAGTGAAAAAAAAAAAAACAGTTTATACCAATAACTTCCACTTTCTATTATAATACGGTTCTGTCCATCACCAGTAGCCTGAAATTATAAAGGGTAAAACATTTAATGAACTTGCTCTTATTAAATGATGTGTATCATCTAATGCTGAGGGAGAGAAAGCTAAGACCTATAGTTTGAACAGCCTTAACAGCAGCTTGTTAACAATCAAACTGAGGAGTATTACACTCTTACAGCAGTTGGGAAGCAATTTATTTCTTCTCACCACTGTGCTTTTTGGACCTAGAATATATTCCACCCATTAGAAAGCTTTATCTCAGCGGGAAAACATAAATTCTTATTTTGGTTCCCAAAATTCCAACTCTTTAATAAATTCTAAGTACCTTTAAAAAACTGAAATACCCATGGTTGACATTTATTCTTACAGGTAAAACATACAGCTACATTCATATTTGAAACTGAAATACCCATGGTTGACATTTATTCTTACAGGTAAAACATATAGCTACATTCATATTTGAAACTGAAATACCCATGGTTGACATTTATTCTTACAGGTAAAACATATAGCTACATTCATATTTGAAAAGAATGTACATTTCAAACTCACACTTTGTCAAGAGCATAACTGAAAATGAGAAGTTTTTCCCCTGTTAGTTTGGCCTCAACTTGCATACCAGGTTTCATGCTTGCTGCCTCAAAAATATGTGCCACATATCCAAAGAGAATGACATTACCATGATAAACTTGAACTGTTTTCTTTACCTTTGGCCATTATTGTGTCAAAATGCTACTGAGGTTCCTGGGAAATGTAGTTCTCATTTCCAGGGAACTAATAAGGATAAAAATGCTTGAATCAGAATTTATAGGGAGGGGGCACATTCTGAAATTCTTACTAGAAACTGGATAAAAGAAAAGTCACCAAATGATCTATTTTCTACTGAGTGAATGAAGTATTTTTTATTCCTTTCATTTTTGATGGTACAATTGTGTGGTTTCTCATTGGAGAAATACAAGTTTTGACTACATGCTCATATATAACCTGGTTCCTGAATAATGTTTGAGAGTGTCCTATTATTTTTGATGACTCTACAACTATTTGTTGTGGAAAGCTTGCATGGAAGCCCTTCAATTAAAATTTAGGCCGCCAAGTAGCAAAAATAATTTTAAGTTCTTATCAAAACTATTCTGGGGCACCTGGGTGGCTCAGTGGGTTAAGGGTCTGCCTTTGGCTCAGGTCATGATCTCAGGGTCCTGGGATCGAGCCCCACAACGGGGAGCTCCATGTTGGGGAGCCTGCTTCTCCCTTTCCCTCTGCTACTCCCCCTGCTTGTGTTCTCTCGCTCTCTGTCAAATAAATAAATAAAATCTTAAATTTTTTTTTAATTGTAGTTGACACCCAATGTTACATTAGTTTCGGGTGTGCAATGTAGTGCTGTGCTCCCCACAAGTGTAGCTGCCCTCTGTCCCCATACAGCGCCATTACGGTACTATTCGCGGCATTCCCTGTGTTGTACCTTTCATCCCTGTGACTTATTCATTCCATAACTGGAAGGCTGCACCTCCCTCTCCTCTTCACCCATTTTGCCCATCCCCTCCTCCCCTCAGGCACTCATAAGTTTATTCTCTGAATTTATGGGTGTGTTTAGATATGCATTATTTTTAATACATAGTCTCCTTCCATATTCTTAAAATAAATTTTGATATCACTAAGATTAGCTCCTGCACTACTACAAGAAAGTCAGGAATACATACATGAACTTGAAATCCAGAAGTCTATTTGATATTTAAAGCTGATAGAGAGATAGACAGACAGGCAGATAGATAAAATGCACTACTAAGGACTACGGACTGGGGCTGTAAGAGGGGAGTGGATCTAGCTTGTCAAAGTACCTCTGAAAAAGACTCTGACTGGGTCTATACAAGTTTACCAAATTGACCATTTTGACTAAATTGACCAGTCAATTTAACGAAACAGCCACTTAACTCCCTCCCACCTCAAATTCACCCAAACCACCTGTTAAGGAACTTGCGGACAGTCATTTTCCTGCTCTTCCAAACACCAATTCCCTCCACTGCTCTACTCGCCTGTCTCCTCCAAGCAGCCCTTTACTGATTCAATTGTTTTCTCAATTGTAATTGGAGTTAGGGAATAACTATTTGTTCCCGAGGACACACATTTTCCTGGGATTGAGCGAGTTACAGTAATCAACTGAACTGATGGCTGCCTGAGCAGAGCCATTTGAAGGCCCCTGAGGAGCACGTTAAACTCCTGAATGCGCCGAGAATTCTGCTTCAGTCGAAAACCACCCAAACCACTGGCGTAGCATTCAGTCCACTGCTTCATAGTCTGCACTCTGCCTCCTCGGAGCTAGAGGTCTGAAATACTCATTCAGCTACGATTTCTCTTGGGGCCAGCCAATAAACTGAGCAGGTCAGGCCAACTCACAATTCTTCAGGAAGCAGCCACCCAATGGAAAGACACTGTCCATTTACCGTGCAGGCTAAATGCCTCAGTTTCGAAATACGTGATGAGAAAGGAAATGCAATTGTGCAATTTTTAATTGAGATGTGATCATTTCCATTTTAATTCTTACCACACTTAGCTACAGGAAACAATGCGTCCATGAAAACCCCCAAGAGAACTTGCAAGAATCTAAGAGACTTACTTGCTTTTTATGCTGGGCATGAGATACCCACCATCTTCCACAAGATGGCAGGCAGTTTTCATTTTACTATTGGTGATCAACAGGAAATCGTTCCACTCTCAAATGACAGCAACCCCAGGTAGCTAGGGTGACATTTGCTTTACATTATGATACACACTAATTAATCATTAGTGATCCCAGAAGTAAGTCTGCGAAGAATGCTTTGCTATGGCTTCTCACAGCAGGGGCTTTCAATATTGATACTATTACGTGCACATATGTTCAGCCAGTATACGTTATACTCGTTTAAGTTTTAAGACTTTGAGTTTTTAGGGTATTTTAATTAATATTGCCTAGATTAATATTCACCTCTTATTTGGAAGGGGAAATGAAGAAGCTAGTAAAACAAATACAGAAAGAAAAAGCAGTAAACAAAGCTTTGAAAAGCTAAAGGCAACTTTGATGAGTTTTTGGCTGGAGGCACCTTTGTCCTCTTTTGTTGACATCTTCAACTTTTTCCCAGACCCCCCTCAAAATCTCTGGGGGAAAAAATTCTGTAAAGAACTTTGCTGACACCACCATTGCACACTTAACTGTTGTCTCAAAACAGATCACCTCACAAAGGACTTAATTGATCTCATCGACTAACAGGAAATGTTCACATTGCCTTCCAACATGGATTCTGTCCCATAGCAAGAAGCCTCGTTATTCCAAGCCACTCCACCAGGCCTCAGCCACAACCCAAGCTACAGACAAGCACTGATGGTCTTCCCTAAGAAGAGCCTTCCAGGAAGGTTCACCAACTGCCTGAGCCGCCACAGCCCGGCAGACACGCAGCTAACCCACGACAAAGATCATCTTCCTGGGTTCACCCCACCAGTGGTGGAAAGTCTTTTTTTGTTGTTTTCTTAATTTTATTTTGTTATGTCAATCACCATACAGTACATCATTAGTTTTTGATGTAGTGTTCCATGAATTGGTGGAAAGTCTTAAGCAGTTTAAGTTCATACCTTAGTTCCAGTGTAACTGTTTTTTTCTCCAACTTAGGTGAACTACACACATGGCTAGGCCTTGTTAACATATCTTTTGGAAGGTTTCTTTTACTCCTTCACTAAACCTTAGCTTTCCTCTGATAATGGCACTTCCTTCGGTACTTCTTGAATGGTATTATATATCTAAATCACCCGGAGATCTGGATAAAATGCAGATTCTGATTCAGTAGGTCAGGGGTAGGACCTGAGATTCTGCATCTCTAGCAAGCTCCCAGGTGATTCCCTCTGCTGCTGGCCCACAGGCTGCATGTGAATTTGCAAAACTATTGTTTCTTCATTCATCCACACTCCATATATCCTGGGGTAAAGAAAACTGGTAGAAGCTTCTAAACTCCCCACTATATCTTCTGGACTTCCTTTCATCAATAACTCCTCCTCTTTTGAAGCCCTCATCATCTGACAGATAAACTCTCTTCGCAGTCATCTCTAGATCCCCTTCACAGCCACTCTTTTGCATTCATCGAACACCCTGGAACCCACATTATCATATTCTTTCCATCATATACCCTCCTCTTACCTTCTTGGACAATCTTCATGTGGATGACCCACTCATGACACTGGCCTTGACCTCTTTTTTAGAGTTGGTGTTCCCAGATCCAATTCCAATGGGGTGGGGATAGTTCCCGCCACAACACCAAGCAACTC
Source organism: Phoca vitulina (assembly GCF_004348235.1). NCBI lineage: Eukaryota > Metazoa > Chordata > Mammalia > Carnivora > Phocidae > Phoca > Phoca vitulina. Next base: position 9,140,401 of record NW_022589742.1, read on the forward strand.
TTGGACCCCAGCAGGGTGTCTTGAGAATTCAACTCAATGCTGACACTATCTACCAGAGGTAGCATCAGATTCCACGGGTTAAGCGTTCAGCCCTACAAGACTGCCCCCAACCCTCCACTTCAGACACTAGCTGGGAGCCCCAGGCTATTACCTGTGCTTCTGACTGATTCTCTACAGACTGGAGATTTTAACAACCTCCTTAGGCTTGATTTGTTTGCTAGAGCAGCTCACAGAATTCAGGGAAACACTTATGTTTACCAGTAAACGATGTGATAAAGGATATGAATCAACAGCCAGATGAAGAGATATATAGTGTGAGGTCTGGGGAAAGGGCACGAAACTTCCATGCCCTCTCCAGGCCACCACTCTTCCCAATCTTCATGTGTTCACCAACCTGGAAACTCTCTGAACCCAGTCCTTTTGGGTTTTTACGGAGCCTTCATAACATAGGCATGATTGATTAAATCATTATCCATTGGTGGATGATTCAACCTCCAGCCCCTCCTCTCCCTCCAATCTGGGGGTGGGACTGAAAGTTCCAACCCTCTAGTCACAGTTGGTTCCCCTGCCAACCCACCCCCATCCTAAGGGGCTATCTGAAAGTCATCTCATTAACATAAACCCAGTCCTGGCAGAAAGGGGCTTGTTATGAATAACAAGACACCCATTTCACTTTTATGGCTCTGAAGCAATTCAGAAACTCCTCAGTTCCTGAAGCAAGGGACCAAATATTATGACAAAAGATATTCCCGTTGCTCTTCTTGTTCAGGAAATTCCAAGGGTTTGGGGAGCCGTGAGCCAGGAACTGTGGACAAAACCGAAATATATATGAGAAATATATATGTGGTCTGAATGACCACATATGTATTTCTTATAAATCACAATATCACAACCTCCTTTATTCCAGTGACCTTCATCTCCTGTGTTCTTGAGCAGTTGACTCAGTGGCCACACCATGACTTTGTTATTACCTGAAATGGTTCTAACCTTGAAATCTTAAACCTTATAAATGCCCTCTGTTACCTCTGTCTCCAACAGGAGCCTTCCAGCTCTTCTCTCCTTCACTCCCACTAAACATATTCTTCCATCCCATTGGACTTTCCACTCTTTATACCTCCCTATTCTTGTCTCCTAACACCACTTGCTTTCACCTCCTTTTCTACCCCTACCTACCCCTACCCATTCTGGAAACCAGAGGCAACCATTTCTACTCTAAACGCAACGATAATCCATTTTCCCTAATTTCCTCCTTTTCTGCGACAACTGTGCTAAACTCAATCCCTAGTGCACTCATTGTTTTAATCCTTCCCATCTATAGAGAGCCTAGTGAACACACAAGCAACTCATCATGCTGGGTGACCCCATTACACACTCATATGTACAACCTCAGTCAGACCAAGAACAATACTGTCCAATCCTCTTATTTGGCTCTTCACGATTTTCTGACCCTTTTCATGCTTCTCAAACTGTCAAGTTATAAAATATAAATGTCTTCAGTTCCCATTCCCTTCTACCACAATCCTTCCATATCTTCACTCAACTTTTGTTTTCCTTGTCTCCTGTTATGGTTTGCTTTTTCTTCCAATGTTAACCCCAACAATAATTTTTAGCTTTAAATATAAATCCTTCTTATGCTCTCAATTCTACTATCAGGTAGTAATTTCCCATTCTCTTAAATGACCACACTTTCCCTTCCCGTTGGGTCCTTCCTCCCAGCCAGCAGACACTCCCAAGTCTTCCTCACTAACCAACTCCTAACCAAAATGCTCTCCATCACTTTATTTCTTGCTAACTCAAGGTACAATCCCAACCCTACCTTTTATTTTCTAAATTTTAAGAAGAGTTGCCTTCATTCCTCATCTCTACTTCTTTATTGTTCATTCTCTGCTTAATCTCCTACAATTGTGTATCATACTGTAAATGAAAGTCACACCTGTAGTGTCATTTGCAAAAAACAAATAATCAAGTCAAAAAGTGGGCAGAAGACATGAATAGACACTTCTCCAAAGAAGACATACAAATCGCTAACAGACACATGAAAAAAACGTTCATCATCATTAGCCACCAGGGAAATTCCAATCAAAACCACATTGAGATACCACCTTACACCAGTTAGAATGGCCAAAATTGACAAGGCAAGAAACAACAAATGTTGGAGAGGTTGTGGAGAAAGGGGAACCCTCTTACACTGTTGGTGGGAATACAAGTTGGTACAGCCACTGTGGAAAACAATGTGGAGGTTCCTCAAAAAGTTAAAAATAGAGCTACCCTATGACCCAGCAATTGCACTACTGGGTATTTACCCCAAAGATACAGATGTAGTGAAAAGAAGGGCCACATGCACCCCAATGTTCATAGCAACAATGTCCACAATAGCCAAACTGTGGAAGGAGCTGAGATGCCCTTCAACAGATGAATGGATAAAGAAGATGTGGTCCATATATACAATGGAATATTACTCAGCCATCAGAAAGGATGAGTACCCAACTTTTACATCAACATGTATGGAACCGGAGGAGATTATGCTAAGTGAAATAAGTCAAACAGAGAAAGACAATTATCATACGGCTTTACTTATTTGTGGAACATAAGGAATAGCATGGAGGACATTAGGAGAAGGGAGAAATGAAGGGGGGAGAAATCGGAAGGGGAGACGAACCATAAGAGACTATGGACTCTGAGAAACAAACTTTTAGAGGGGAGGGGGGTGGGGGGGATGGGTTAGCCCGGTGGTGGGTATTAAGGAGGGTACGTGTGGTGATGAGCACTGGGTGTTATACGCAAACAGTGAATCATGGAACACTACATCAAAAAATAATGATGTACTGTATGGTGACTAACATAACATAGTAAAATAAAAAAAGAAACAAAAAAGAAAGTCACATCTGTGATTTGGCTTCTGCTTCTGCCACTCCACTGATAGCCTCTTAGTTTACGATCTCAATGGCCTCATCTCTGCCTTCATTGTTTTTGACCCCTCTGGCATCATTTGACACTGATACTCACCCTCTGATTGAAACATTTTCCTCCCATCACCTTGTACTCCTCTCAGCCTTTCTACTTCACTTTTAATCTCCTCTGCTGATTAATCACTGTTATTTCTCCATCAAACTCTTAACATCAATGTCCCAAAGGGTCTGCTGTTAGTCCTCTTTGCTTCTCTGCAATCTCCCTTTGTATCCCTCTCTTCTGGGGCTATCACAGGCATTCCCTTGATCTCAATTATTTTTTCCCATAGCCTTTATGTTCTGATTTATAAGATAATGTACATATTTATTTTGTTTATTAATGCCCCCCACCTCACCCCTGCTAGAATGTCAGCCCCACAAAAGAAGGGGATTTTGTCTCTTTGTTCACTGTTGTACACCAAGCACCTGGAACATAGCAAGTGCTCAATAGATTTTGTTGAATCATCACTGACATATCTAGATCTCTAAACCTAACCTCTCTCTTAAATATGCACCCCATTGCCTCCTGCTGCATCAGATTTGCTCTTCCACAGTGGTTCCTATCTCAGATCATGACCCTGCAAGCCCAGAATGTTTGAAGTCTTTTGGACTCCTTTATCTCCTCTTACCACACAGAGCCAATTGGTCATCCAATCCCGTGGATTTTAACCTCTCCAATAGCTTGCATTGCCTATGCACCCATTTTATTCATGCTCATAGCCATAGGCCATTTCTGCTCTTGCCTGAAATCTTAAAATTATTTAATAAAATTATCCTATTGTCACCAGTTGCTCCCTACCACCTATCCCTACACAATCTTGCCTGACTTATTTTCCCGAGAAAACAAATCTGATAACATTACCAGTCTCTTGAAAAGTCTACAAAGGCTGCTCTTTCAGCAGGTTTAAGTCTGAATTCCATGGCCTGACCTTAAAACTCCTCTATCATTTGCCTTCAAATCTCTTTTTCAGCTTAATATCCACTACAGTTTTTCACAGTCTCTGTGCTCTGGATATTTCTCATCTGGGCTCACGTGCCCAATGAACATAATAGAAGATTCTAAGAGAACACAGGTGAGAAGAATGGTGACCCATTTCAAGAAAATAGGACAAGACTTGCTGGACAAACGGCGTGACTTCAAACTATCTTTTAGTGAGGAATTAAGATCTGAAAATGACTCAAAATGGAACTCTAATAAAAATGTCTACTATTCTGGGATGCCTGGGTGGCTCAGTCGGTTAAATGTCTGCCTTTGGCTCAGGTCATGATCCCAGGGTCCTGGGATCAAGTCCCACACTGGGCTCCTTGATCAGCAGGGAGCCAGCCTGCTTCTCCCTCTGCCTGCCATTCCCCCTGCCTATTCTCTCTCTGATATAGATATAGATAGATGATAGATAGATAGATAGATAGATAGATAGATAGATAGATAGATAGATAGATAGATAAAATCTTTTTAAAAATGTCTATTATTCTGCCCGAGTGCCTAGATGGGGTTCTCAAAGTGGGATTCCATGAACCATCTGCATCAGAATCCTCTGGGGGTGGGCCCTGCTATCTTCATTTGTAACAAGCTTCCTAGGAGATTCACATACACATTTAAGGGGGTAAAAGGAAATAACTATGTCCCATTTCCCCTAGGTAACATGGAAAGGACACTGGATTTGGAATCAGAAAAGAACAGATTTCTTAACTTAGCTCCTCACTTGCCTATGTGCTTGGGCAAGTCACTTACCACCTTTATGCAGATACAGGGGCTGGAGGAGATGACCTCTCAGGACACTTGCCACCAGAGGAGATACTGTTTCCATTGGAGCCATACCTCATCACCTCACATCCTGCAATTTCCTGCTACCACACTGAATAAGGGTGACCCTGACCAAGAACTATGAGTTAGGGAATAGCTGAGAAAGTGACTCAGATGTCAGTTTCTCAGTGTGGCCTTCCTTATTGACCTTATCTAAAAGAGCAAGTCCCTGGCCCATGCTTGCTATTCTTCTTGCCTAATTGATTTTTTTCATTGCACTTACCACTGACTTACTGTGTATTTCAGTTAGTTATCTTGTTTATTTTCTACCTTCCCCCACTGAATGGTAAGCTCCATGAGAGCAAGGATTATGTCCGTTCTGTTCTGTTTACTGCTACATCATCTGCACCTCTAATAACACCTGGCATATAACAAAATATAGCCTTATTGCTCTTCTCATTCACTTGGTTCTTACACTTCCTCATCCCCTCCCTTAGTGCACTCTCTCTTCTGCCCTGGCCCCCATGCATCTCTCTGTCCTAGCTTTCTCTACAGTTTTCTCTCTCCTTCCCATTGCCTTGTACCCTGACCTCTTTATACATTTAGAGCTGTGGCAAGCAAGATGGGATAAAGTAGACATATGTGTAATGAAGGAGAATTCATGCTCATTTTCAACTTGTCAGTTTGTCCAGGTGAATTTCAGAGGAAGGAAAATTCCCTCCCTAGAACTTTATAAGATAAGTTCCTCCAGATTCTGAGATTTTTGGCAAAGTTTTTATTGTGGACTAAGGAAACCTTGACCTCTGAACTTAAGTCTTAGTGATAATGCTGACGATGTTTGTAAAGAAAGCACCATGAATGCATTTATGTCATAGAAAAACAAAGAAAGTAGTGTTCAATTCACACAAAACAGTAGGCAAGGGTCCCAAAGTATGGGTTTTATTGAATTTGAACCTGACGTTACTCAGACCAGATTTTGCCTTCCTGCAAGAGAGGCTCATCCACAGGGTCACCTGGAAGCAAGATTATGAAATAGATCATATTTGTCTCTGGCTCTGCTGTACAGGAATCTTTTCCGTTCCCTCTTATCTCACGGTTGCTCATTCAAGTATTCTATTCTCTAGCCCCCAACTCAGGTGGCATTAGCCATCTTGGCCCACAGAAACACTTACAGAGGCCAAGATTTCATCCAGCTCAGTAGACCAAGGAACATGGACCACCATGTTAACAGGAATGGTAAAACATTTTTTGTCACCCAGGGCTTTCTACGAAAAAGATAATGCTCCCTCCTTTGCTATTGACCTTTTTGGTAATGCTAAGAGTAGAGGTTTTGAGCCTGCTAATGAAGAGAGGGATATCTTAGGGTGGACTTATTTTCCACATCCCTCCACTACAGCCATGGAGGCAGCTGCCTGCTCTGATATAAATAAGATGGAAGCATCTTAAAAATCCTGGAATCAAATTTAGTACACAAAGATTATAATGCTATTTAACCAGAGACTTTCCTGGGACTCAGCAAACTTGTGTGAGCCACTGGAAGAGTCCCAGGGCCTGGCAGTGTGCTCGGCAAATTTAATGAAGACACAAGCCTAAGTCTTAGAGAAGGCTGAACCTTTTACACAAATGTTGTCTGATACAGTGGAAAGCAACTGCTAAGGATTTGATTTCAAACTGTAGGACAAAAGGAGAAGAAATAGCAATTCCAAGATAGAGATTTATATTTTCACCTAAAATGAATTAAACACTATCCTTTCCTCTCTGTTGGATCCCAAGCAAATTTCAGGCCTTTCAAGACCTGACCAAAGCTATATTTCAAGCTCACTATAACCAATGAGTATCTTCCCTCTCAGCCTCCCAGAAGATTCTCCTTTCAGGAGCTTAGCAGCAAGCAATTACCTTTAAAAGGGAAACCCTTGTGGCTGGTCAGTTTTTACTCTGTTGGTTGAGGAGTTAACCTTTGACCCTTTGTTTAACTTCCATCTTAGAGAGGTTGACAGACCAGGTCACTAAAATGGGAGAAGGGAAACTTGTAACTCTCCATTCACAAAGACTGGTGAGGGAAAAAAATGGCTGATGTAAGTCTTAAGGATTCTTGAACTTTCTGGTCTCTCTGTCTCCCTGTCCCTTACCCAACTGGGCTGGTTGCAAGTCAGTTTAACAAATAATTATTAAGGTGTCAACTATATATCTGACACTTTGCTAGATGCCGTTCTTGTCATCTACCTATCCAACCAACCAACCAATATTTGAGTACCTACAATAGCAATGCAATGTATTAGGTGCTAGACAAAGCAAGCATGGTCCCGACCCTTCATGTGGATTATAATCAAATGGGGGCACTTCTGCTGGAAGCAGAAAAATCTGACTAATCAGTATTATATATTGAGGGCTTACTGTATGCTATGTACTGAGCCAGTTACCATATATATTATCTGTTTTAAGCCACACAATAACCTAGCAAGGAAGCTCTTATTACCCTCATGTTACAGATGAAGAAAATGAGGCTCATAGAGGTAAAATAACTTGTTCAAGATCATGCACCTACAAAGTTGCAGAGCTGACATTTAAACACATGGCTATCTGATTCCAAAACCTATGCTCTTTCCAGGACACCCTCTTGCCTGTAGATAGGTAGTTAAGAGAGCAACCAGAATTTCCCATCTATATGGATCGTCTTAGTCAGTTTGTGCTGCTATAACAGAATGCCACCGATTGAGTGACAAACATTTCTCAGTTCTGGAATTCAAGATTAAGGTGCTGGCAGATTCAATGTCTGGTGAGAGCCCACTTCCTGGTTCATAGATGGCTGTATTCTTGCTGTGTCCTCATAGAGGAAGCGGGTAGAGAGCTCTCTGGGACTTCTTTTATAAAGGCACTCATCCTATTCATGAAGGATCCTCACCCTCATGACCTAATCACATCCCAAAGGCCCCACCTCTTAATACCATCACATTGGGAGTTAGGATTTCAACATGTGAAGTTTGGGGGCACATAAATATTCAGTCCACAACATTCCACCCTTTGCCTCCCAAAATGCATGTCCTTCTTACATACAAAATACATGCATTCCATCCCAACAGCCCCACAAGTCTTAACTTGTTCCAGCATCAACTCTAAAATTTAAGTCCAAAGTCTCATCTAAATAGCTAAATCAGATATGGATGGGACTTGAGCTGGGATTCATCCTGAGGCAAATTCTTCTTCAGCTGTGAACCTGTGAAATCAAGGAAGCTCTGTGCTTCCAAAATACAATATTAAGACAGGCATAGGATAGACAAGGGACAAACAGGAAAGAAGAAAGGGATAATGGGTCTCAGGTAAGTCCACAGCCTAACAGGGCAAACAACATTAAATCTTAAGGCTCAAGAATGACCCTCTTTGGCTTGATGTTCTACCTTGCAGACCCACTAGGGTAGCAACAGCACCCACACAACAAGGAAGTTTGGTTCTACGGCAGCTCTCTGCCTGGGCCCCACCCACATAGCACCTCTGCAAGAGCCTGCAACTCTGACAGGCTGGGGTTTCACACCCACATCTCTCCCAGGTTGGGAGTCCTGTGCCTGTGGCTCCCCTGGCCTGAGTCTTGACCTTGCCCTTTGAAACCTAAGTACAGGCAGCCATGTCTCCTGGGCTGTGCACTCTGGGCCCGCCATGTGAATGGCAGCCCTGATGATCTCTCAACCACCTTCAGGGTCTTTCTTCCATGGTCTTGCAGAATAGTGTCTAGTGTCTATTGAGATGGCTGGTCCATACTGATTGCCTTATCAAATGCTTGCTTGACCACACCATTAGTGTTCTCATTTTTGCAATATGGGTAAGCTGAGAATTTTCCAAATCTTTTAAGTTCTGCTTAGCATTTTTGCTTAACAATTCCATCTTTAAGTCATTTCTCTCACATTTTGCTATAAGCAGTCAGGAGAAGCCAAGCTGCTCCTTTAACATTTTGCTCAGAAATTTCCTCAGCTTAAATATGCAATTTCATAGCTCACAAGGACCACCTTCCACAAAACACTAGAACATGAACACAATTCAGCCAAGTTCTTTGCTACTTTATAACAAGGATAGCCTTTTCTTCATTTTCCAATAACTTGTTCCTCATTTCCATCTTAGACCTCATCAGAATAACTTACACCATCCGTGAAATCATGAGCCTACAAGAAGCCATTGAGTCAAAAGAGGAGAGGTCCATAGGCCACTGCAATGAGCTCTTCACCACTTGAGTTGAAGACTTCAGGTACTCTCATCACTGAGACCAAGATTCTTACTTATTTGTAGACAGATTATGGCCTAGGCATAATGTAAGACGCGAACAAGATGGCACCTCTCCAACCAGGATTTTGTGACCACAACACTGCTCCGCCAATGGTTCTGGGCTCCAGAACAAATACTTACCCATACATACATCCAGGACCCTTCCAACCTTAGTTGCTTTGCTCCAAATGTCTCCTAGTCTGGAAGGTTCTTTCTCTATCTCTCTCTGTACTTACAAAAATCTGACCCTTCCACTGAAACTCAACTAAAACTATACCTTTTCCAAGATTACTTCCTTGACAATTTCAGTCAAAATCCCTCTCAGGGCACCTGGGTGACTCAGTCAGCTAAGTGTCTGCCTTCGGCTCAGGTCATGATCTCTAGGTCCTGGGATGGAGCCCCACATGGGGCTCCCAGCTCAGCGGGGAGTCTGCTTCTCCCTCTCCCTCTGCTTGTGCTCTGTCTCTCTCTCTCTCTCAAATGAATAAATAAAAGCTTTTAAAAATTGTTAGAAAAGAAAAAAAATCAATCCCTCTCTCATTTCCTCATAAACCTATAGCCCAGTGTCAGAGCCAGCTTTTTATCTGAATTTGGTTCAATAGGTATTTTTTCCTCTGTGAGAGTGTGAGCTCCTAGAAGTCTTGTTCTCTGTCTCCCTCCCAGTATCCAACACAGGATGTATCAAATGCTCTGCTAAATATCAAATGCTTATAGAATCACATGTGACTGCATAATCAAAAATTAAAATCTATTCTTTCTAAGCTACAGTCCTCCACCCCCACCCCCCACCAGGACCCTGGTACCTGAGAGTTGGGGAGGCAGAAAATAGTAAAAAAAAAAAAAAAAAAAAAAAAAAAAAAAAATCTTTGGCTTTGGCATCAGACCAACCTGGACTCAAATCCAGCACTGCATCTTCCTAGCTGTATAAACCTAGGCAAATAATTTCGCTCTCTGAGCCTTGGTTTTCCTTGTCTATACAACGGGAATAACAACCCTCACAAAATTATTGAAAGGCATAAACGAGGTAGATCTGTATATGTGTGAGCCCTACACTGCACAAACTTTAGTTTCTCTTCCTCTTTTATGGTAGGCAAAGGCTCAATACGGGAAAAACAAGCATTAAGCCAGGCTATCAAGTGTTGTCAATCCACAGTGGTCAAATGAACTGATATTGACGGGGCCCCTACTATTTTCCTAGCACTCTAGTAAGTTCTGTGAGGGAGACAAGAAAAAGCTCTACCCTCAGAGAGCTAGAAATGTAGAGGCAAGAAAATCATGAGAGACACACATTAAGAACCGCAGAAGACATATGCCAAGAGCCCCAAAGGTAAATAGGCAATAAATAAATAGGCAACTAAATGGCCTTTGAAGAACAGGCTGGAACATAGTGGAAGAAAGAAGGGAATGTGGCCTGACAGTCAGAAGAAATGACCTGTGCTCAAATGTGGGGGTGGGGGTAGGCTCAACGGGGTTGGAGGACAGCCAGACACTAAGTCGGGATCCCTTGGAGGTCAGGCGAGAGGCGCAGGGGGAGAGTGCGCGCAGGATGGTGGAGGGTCTTGAGCGCCAGACTAAGAGTAGTATTGCTAGTCACTGGCCAAGAGCAGTGGGGTGGGGTTGCCTTACTGGAAACCTGATTTCTAATTTGGGAAACCTTCCTGCTGAGGCAGGAAGGTATATTGCCCCACACGTATAGAAAGAGGCCACTTTCCAGAAGCAGCCAGGACCACTGTGCTTTGGGAAGGAGGCTGGGAGGTTAGTTCTCTAGCGTCAGCCTCCAGAGTCAAGGAGTCTCCAGGGCCCTTTGTGTCTGAGAGCAGTGATAGGCGGCCCTTCCCCCACTGCAGCTGCCCTTGCAGCGTGCTGGGGACTGACTCCCCCAGAAGTACAACAAAGCTGCCCCGGAGAATCCAATGCGGACAGGCACCGGCAAGGCTGGCCTCTCTCCTCCCCCACCCAGCCCCGGGCTGCACATCTCACACTGCACCCCCAGAACTGAAGCCCCAGAACGGCTCGCTGGCCATCACTCTAGGGCCAGGCTGCCTGCTCCCCTCATTTGCCTGGGGTGGGGGCGGGAGTCACGCTGATTGGCTTCCAGCTGGCTTTGCAGAGCTCTAACAATAATAAAGATGGGGCTCTTTACCAGTGAGGTCATGAATTGAAGAGTAGAAGCGGGGACAAGCTTTGCACAGCACTATGGGCCCCCCCACCACCTGCTGGGCAGGAAAGTTTTCTTCGGCAGGGAAGAGGAGTGGTGAATGGGGCCAGGCCAGGTGGTGGGGTGGTTTGCTCTGGGAGGCTGGCTGGAATGAGTGCAGCATTGTGAGCCTCTGGCTCTGCGTGGGCAGCAACAAAGTAGCGGGGACCCCTTATCAGGTGAACTCAAGTGCCCATCAGCTCACTCCAGCAACTGCTGCCCCTCCTCCCCCAGGCGCCTCCAGGCTGTTTATTTTGTTAGAAAAGGGGAATCTGCATTTCAGCTCATTTGCATTCTTTGGTCCCAAACAAAACCATATTAAAGTGCCTTGAAGAGCTGGCTAACTGGGAAGGCTGCTTGCCTTGGGGGGGAGAAAAAAGTCCTTACATTGAAAAGGAATCAATGTAGTATTCTATTTTCTTGCCAAGTACAATGCATGCATTAGGAAAAAAAAAATCTCCCATTCATTCTGATCGGCAAGCCTGAATGTGATGGTTAGGAACTTAGCATCTCTTTCAACAGCCTTCAGATAGATTATTTTCTGTTTTCTTACTTTTTCCCAACTTGTTCTGAGACCTGTAAATGTCAGTAGAGGACGAAAGAAAGTAAAGGAGGGGGCGGCAGCTTCAGCGGCCGCCTGGTATCCCTCAAGAAGCATGGATGCAGTTCCTTTTCTTACTTGGGAAACAGATGGTGTTTTATGCTTAACACAATCAGCACCGGCTCTCTATCTGTGCCCCTAACCTTCCCCACCTGTGTGAAACCTAATCAGCACCTAATGAACATACTTGGAGCTGTCTGGATGGAATTAGTCCCAGTAGGAGCCGGCCTTCAGGTACCAGGCACTCTCTTAAAGCGGTGTAGCTGCAAAAGACAAGAAATCTTTACATAGGGCTAATTAAATAAAGGTCTGCCTCTGCTAAATACGCGTCGTTCCCTCCCCCGCAACAAGTAGACGTGACTCAGGGTATCACATTGTTAAGCTAATGCTGACCCCTCTTCACTGCAAGGATGGGCAAAGGTTTGTATTTTGAATTTCCTCTAAACCCATGAGACATCAGATGCCTTTTCAGTCATTCCTGCTCTTGGTGTGGGCTGCTTTCCTTGGATCACACTCTCCTTTGTACAAAATTATGCACACCGGTCATGGCAACATTCAGGCCAAAGTTGCCAAAGGGCTTCCCACCACCTCCTTCCCTTCCACAAAGCTACGATTTTGTCCCAAGGGAATGAAGAGAGGACTTAGCCCGAGTTCTTGCTTAACCACACACACACATAACCTATGTGTGTTAGCAAACTGTTATTGACACATTTGGAACATTACAAAGAACTACAACAAGTTAGAGGCTTCTGGGTAATGTGTGAATCACAAGGAAGAAATCCACCATTTTCTGGACAAAAGCTGTTCCTTTTGATGACATAACAAGGTCAATAGGTCATGGTAGCTCCATTACCTCACCTTGAGTTGAACCCTTCTGATGACATACCAAAGTATAAATCACCATGGATTAGCTAGAATGCTCCTCCTCTCACCCCACCCCCATGTCCTTAGAGTTTCTAAGGAATGGGGACCCACAGACTCTGTTCTTACTGTCCCTTCATCTCCCTGCAGATTTCAGTAAAGGATCATGCTAGTTAGTGCTCCTCACTTAACCAACCGTGCGATCAGCAAGAGCCTTATGTTCTGTCCCCCAGGCTCATTTCCTTGTCCTGGCTTGGACTTCTATCAGTCTCTCAACCTGGGAGCCAGCAAACTATAGCCCTCGGAACAAATCCTGGCTGCTGCCTGTTTTTGTGAATAAAGTTTTATTAGAACACAGCCATGCCTATTTGTTTATATATAGCCATGGCTGCTTTCCCACTACAATAGTAAAGTCAAGTAGTTGTGACAGACATCTTACAGCCCGCAAAACTTCAATACTTATCTAGCCCTTTACGGGAAGAGTTTGCTGACCTCTGTTCTAAGGCTCTGTATTATAGAACGCTAGTTGGGCTACGTTATTCTTACTCTGGAGCTGGTTTATTTGCATTTTGAAGGTTTGGTGGTTACTGGTCTTTATCTAAACTTGCCTCAGCACCTTTTTACCTTCCATTCACAATGGGGGGGGGCACTTAAAAATGAAGCAGTGCCTATTTCCCATCTGCATTAACCAGATCCACAAGAAACTACGATTCACTTCTAGAAGAAAGTACAGGAGGGGAAGACACTCCAGAGGACACCAAATGAGTAATAACAAGGGTAGGAGCCCCCTGAGAGAACCTGACTCAAAACACACCACTTTGTTATTGGCCCTGAAACAGCCCCCAGAAACCTCAATATTCCTTTTGGCCCCAGCCTCAGCTAGCAAGGCCTTAAAAAGCACTCCCTGAAAATTGTTCCCCATTTCTTCTTGTGTGTTCCTCAATGGTGGAAAGAAAGCGACACAACTATATTGCATTTCTAAACATGATCAAGCTCTGGGAAAGAACCTGCAATAACTGAACGTCACTGGGAAATAGATTTAAACACATTTCAGCAACAGAGCAAGCTATATTTCCAAGCCAGGAAGAATTTGTACCCTGCACTTAAGTCTTTGGCTACTTGGTAACTTTAAAACACTATTAGAAGCTTCTATCAATATGGAAATGATTGTTTAAAAAAATCAGAAAAATAATCATGACAACAAAGCTACTTGTTCTCTATAATATCAAAGACAATAATTATAAAAACTTAAATTACTATATGCCAGCCACTCTTCCAATTACTTTATATACATCACCTCATGTAGTCTTCACAATTCTCTGAGGTTTTTATAATTTTTATTTTTACTTTTTAAAAAATCGAATTTAGGTTTTTATTTATTTTTATTCCCATATTACAGCTGGAAAAAAAAAAACACCTGACTCAGATAGAGGTTAAGTAACCTGCCCAAGGTCCCAACAGCCAGTAAGTGGTTGACCTGGGATGAAAATATCACCTACCCTGACCCTCCCACCGAACCAGGAGCTTACGTGCCTCAAGTTCTCCTTCTGGTAATAGTAATGGATTTGCCTGAAACATCCACACTCTCAGACCTGCTTCTCTAGTGTCCACCAGCAAATGTTATGTCTCTCTGGGTCCCTGAAATAGAGAAAAGCTACGCAATTCTGCCTGGATTCCAGCCCATGGGCTTTTTCACGAACTGCCTTGAGCAGAGGCACAGGAGAGGGCTGCCTGTGCCGATGAGCATCTGAGAGCCCCCCACCGCTGAAACAGTCCCCCACCTCCACTGGTGCGGTACTGTCTTTCACATTACTCCTCTGGCAAGGGAGGGAGCAGTTAGAAGGCTGCTGCCGTAGTCCGGGAGGGACACAATGAGGACTTTAATGGTGGCAGAGGTGATGGAGAGGAGGGGCAGAACCAAGATGTTATAGGAACTGACATGACATCATAACGGTATTGGCGAGAATGGGCTTAACTGCTGGAACAAGTAAACTTGATCCCATGGAAATGTCCTTCCTGCTCACCTCACAGTCCTGGGCCCTCAGCCCTCCTCCATGCAGGGTACCATGCTGGCAGCAACTCTGCCACCTTCCATATGTGGGTTCCCAGGTAACCCAGGGGCCATCTCTATTCCAGCCAGCTGAACGCCCACTTCCCTGAAGCCAAATACCGTTCTACTAAGAGAAGTATCGGCTTTAATAAATGGTTGTTCATCAGCCATGTATTCTTCAGGCACCACGCTCTTGTCTGAGTTCTCATAATACTCTGAACATACCTCTCCCATAACAGTTATTACACCACAATGAAATCGTACATTTACCTGTTGCCCCGCTCAAAAGTGAGTCCTTTGAGGGTCAACATCATGTCTTATATTCATCTCGATGCAGCTCATGCCTAGTACTGTGCTGGGTACACAGTCAATGCTCAGTAAGTATCAGCTGAAAATGACTGAGTGAGTAAACAAACACACGAAGGCATCTCTCTCTCCCAGCCCTCCACGGTACATGGTACCCATGGCCTCATCATCTACTCAGTATAAAAATATTAGCCTTTCTAGGATCTACATTTATATTGTATAAACTAGCCCACAGTGCAACCGGGTACAAGTCAATTCATGATAAATTGAAAAGGGGACTAATAGTCTACCCATGGCCTTTCCCAACTTCCTGACTACTCATATTTGAAAACTGAAAGGCTTTGACCGATAGAAATACTGACGCTGTCCAGCAAGCAATCCTGTGGAGGGTGTAAAGCCAAACCTCCCCTGGATTTGGTTATTGTACTGGGAATAATTGAATAGTTTAAAACATGTCTGCCTTGTGACTTGGCCAGCCTTTATATTCTAACAATGGAAACTCACGTATGCATCTAGGGAGTCATTTATGCACTGGAGTGCCATATAAGAAACCCGATTGCATATAATGAAGTGTATAATACACATAAACTTTTAATGAAGAGTAAAAGCATTGCCAGGCCACTCCAGGAGCAGCCCTTGGCTCATACCTTCCCTTGAGATCCCCTACAGAAGGGAAGGGTGAACCCAGCTGTTCTACTCCTGCGGAAACAGGAGGACCCAGGCCAGCTGCCGACGGTACAGCAGTAGGAAATGAGAGCGCAAGGCAGGGGACTGAACTGCACTGAATGGAGCGGGCTCAGCCACTGGGCAGTCAGCAATAACAGCCTCAGGCGTCCAGCCTGATTTCCCCCAGCAAGAAAACCAGGCCAGCAATTGCAGGCTTCAAGGTGGCTGTGTGGTATTATGTTTAAGTATTTGGGTTATCGAGTCAAGTAGATCAGGATTTACATCCTGGCCCTACCGCTTACAAACTATGTGACCTTGGGCAAGTCACCTTACATCTCGGAATCTCAGTCTGTACAATGGAAGCAATAATACTCCCTCCCTCCTACGGTGATTATGAGGATTCAATGAGGTAATGCAAATGAAAGTGCCTAGGCTATTACTAAGAGCTCAAGAAATGCTAGCTGCTGTCATTTTCATTATCAGAATCCAGGGTCATGAATATTTACCCTTATGTTTTCTTCTAAGGATTTTATTATAGCTTTAGCTGTTATGTATAAGCCTTTGATCCATTTTGAGTTCATTTTTGTATATGGTGTAAAGTAAGAGTCCAACTTTATTCTTTTGCATGTGGCTATCCAGTTGTCCCAACACCACCTGCTGAAGAGACTGTCCTTTCTCCCATTGAATGGTCTTGGCATCCTTGTGGAAAATCAGTTGACATAGATGTATGGGTTTACCTGAGGACTCAATTCTGTTCCATTAATCCGTATGTCTACCCCTCTGGTTGGCCTCTTATGACTCCACCTTTCAGCACCGGGATTCTGAGCATCATGTCGTGCTGGGGCACTTTGCCTCTTCCTCCAGATGGCCTCTTGGACAGAGTCCTTTTTTAAGATGTCTCCAAGCTGACTTTCCCCTACAGATCCACTTGGCCCAGAGCACAAAAGCAAATCATCCACAACAACAAAACGACACACCTCTCTTTCTCCCTCTGTCGCTTTTACTCTTACTCTTGCTCTCTCTCCCTTCCTCTTCTTCCTCAGGTCCACAGACGCAGCCTCTAGATTTCTCAGCCAAGAATCAGATACCTGTGTTCTATGTCTCCTAAACTTCAAGGGACATATATCAAGCCCTCAGGATGGTCTCTTCTAATCCCTTTCATTCGACATACAATGTGGGGAAAGTACCCATTTCTCCACCCTACTTGAAGTGAGGTGGAAAAGTAACAGAGCATGCTACAGCAACCCAACAATTCTCTATAAAGGAATGGTCTTTTTCCCTCTGTCTTTATTTTCAACCCTTTTTATACCTTCAAGATTGCTGATGGGATATGGATTACAAAACCAGTTTCTATAAACCCCATTTCAAGTCCTCCATAAAAGGGTCCTACTTTAGAATTGGGGATGTTGTTCTTAGCCTTTTGTGGTCTCAGCTAATACTGAAATATAAAGAGTTCTATTTTATTATCTCTTTACAAATGAAGGATGAATAAATAAACGGATGGACGGATGGATGTTAGCTTCCTTCCCCTACTCCCTGTCACCTTTTAATTGAATTCATTGGCCAGCTCTGTGCAGCCAAAGTTAATTAATGTTGAGCAACAACCTGCTGTGGCCATCTGAAGAATCAAGTCCCAACGATGATAAAAAAAAAATTCATATATAATCTCTTGATATCTAATGAGCAAGTAATTTTGAAGAGTTGAACAGGTTTCTGATTTTGAGATGGTAAAAATATTTCTGTCCCCTTCTCCTCTTGGAAAACCACGCACAACCAATAAGAAGAACAAAAAGCCACATCACAAACTCTTTGATGAAACTAGGTATGGTAGGTAATCTCCACAGATGACCCCTCACGAGTCCTCCCTGCTTCCTCTGCTGTTCCTCACATCAACACTTGGGGATTATTTTCCCACCCCTTGGATATAGGCTGGAATTGTAACTGACCTTGACCATAGAATACAGCAAAAGTGACATTCTGAGACTGCTGAACACAAGCTTTAAAAGGACTGGCAGCATCCACTTCCTTCCTTTTGGAAACTAGGTGCCATCCAAGCAGAGTCCAAGCCAACAGAAATGCCACATGTAGACGAACCAAAGGCACACTGGTTGAAAGCTCGGACTAAGCTCATAGCCGACAGCACCAATTGCCAGCCATGTGAATCCATCATATTGAGCATTCTAGCTCAGTCAAGCACCCCTTAACTCAGTCAAGCACCCAGATGACTGCAGTCTCAAATGACATGTCACGGAGGAGAGACCAGTCAATACACAGAACCTTGAGAAAAAAGAATATGGTTATTGTTTAAAGCCACTACGTTTTGTGGTAGTCTGTCACATAGCAATAGCACTAGGATAGGAGCGCCTGGGTGGCTCAGATGGTTAAGCATCTGCCTTCATCTTAGGTCATGATCCCGGGGTCCTGCGATCAAGCCCCATGTCAGGCTCCTTGCTGACAAGGAGCAGCAAGGAGCCTGCTTCTCCTTCTCCCTCTGCTGCTCCCCCTGCTTGTGCTCTCTCTCACTCTCTCTCTCACCCTGTCAAATAAATAAAATCTTTAAAAAAAGGAAAAAAAAGAAACACTAGGATATATCTGCAGCCCCAAAACACAGTATTTAGAGGTAGACAGTGGGTGGATTAATGATAAATGGCTCATTAGAGAGAAGGAAATTCAAACATAAGTGCCTGCGAAGGGTGTGAAAATGATAATCAATACTGGAAGAAAGATGCACTAAAAATTCTAAATGAAGATAATTCTCAAATTAGAATTTCATATGCAACCAGGGGCGCCTGGGTGGCTCAAATGGTTAAGCGTCTGATTTTGGCTTGGGTCATGATCCCAGCCAGGGTCCTGGGATTGAGCCCTAGAGTTGGGCTTTGCATTCAGCTGGGGTCTGCTTCTCCCTCTCCCCCCTCTGCCCCTCCCCCTGCTTATGCTCGCTCGCTCTCTCAAATAAATGAAATATCGGGGTGCCTGGCTGGCTCAGTCGGTCAAGTGTCCAACTCTTGATTTTGGCTCAGGTCATGACCTCAGGGTCATGAGACTGAGCCCCATTGTCAGGCCCCACGCTCAGCACAGAGTCTGCTTGTCCCTCTCCCTCTGCTCCTCCTCCTCCTCCTCCTCTCTCTCTCTCTCAAATAAATAAGTAAAATCTTTAAAGGAAGAATTTGATCAAGCAATGTGTGGCTCAATCAGATTTTTAAAAATAAATAAATAAAATATTTTTTAAAAAGAATTTGATATATAACTGCATTATAATAAAGCAAGTACATGCTAAAGGCAGTCTCAGATGTGCAAGCACAATATGTATCTTCCAAAAAAAATTCTCAAACTCAAGAAGCTTCTGGAGGATGTGGTTTACAAAGATGATACCAGGAAATAGACATGGGATCCAGGACACAGAAAATCTAACAGAATAAGGATGTGAAGGTCAATCCAAAGACATCAGCTATGAAGCAAGCAGTCAGTCCGGATGGGAACAGGAGATTGGAGGGCTTCAGAAGGGATGCTTCCAGGGAAATAAAGAAATGATACGTATTCTTTTTATTTTCCACTTAACAAGTATTATGGAGAACTTATTATGTTTTAGGGCCTGTTCTAGGCACTGAGGATACAGTAATGAACAAAATAATGTTTCTGACTTCTTGAAATCTGCATTCTGTGGAGCTTTCTATTATCTGACAAGTTATGGAAAATTGTTATAAACCTTTTTACACAACTGTTGAAGCACCCTGGAAAAATTCATCAAATGTAACACAAAAGAAAAAAGTAACATAAAACTTAGTCATTAAGCAACTCCAGGAAAAACAAAACGTTGAAAAAGAAAGTGAATGTCTTAGTTCATCAATAGGCTCAGCAGCAAATGATATTTGTATAAACATGGTAGGAAAAGTATAACGTAGATTTAAACAAAAAATGAGATACATTGGGGGGATGGAGGGTGTGGAAGGGGAAGGTATATGTTAGCTAAAATCCAGATTTGACATAATAAAAAATCAGTAGGTGATGTCCAAACTCGAATAAAAAAAAAAGTGTGTATGTGTGTAATTTTAAAGAATGGAGGTAAATATCAGAAGAAATAGCTATAGATTTGAAAGAGGTTGCCACTAGGGAATGGGATGAGGGCAGGGTGGGGCAAGGGACCAATGTTTGCCATTAAAGCCCTTTTAGCACTATTGGGACTTTTTTTTGCTTTTTAAAAAACACTTTGAGGTTAAAAGATGTATTTTAAAAAGGAGCTGAATTAAACTCTTTTTTGGAACTTCTTCCTGGAGCTATGAAGAGGATATGATGAGTGCTAACTTTGCCAAAGGTCGGAGTTCCCTAACCTAAAGGTGATCATTGACTTTCTTACATTAGACTTTCATGCCATCTACACTCCTAGCCAACAACTCCATTTTTAGCTGGGCTGCCATCTTTAGACAACCATCAGTGCTTGTGTAATCATTTAATGTATTATTGCATTTTCTCCTATTATTTTATAAGAATGACTACACATGGAAATAAAAGTCTTATAAATATAACCCAGTTGAGACAAAGATCATTAGATATGTCCGAATAACAAGTATTGGGCTTAAATTAGCCCACAGCTGGTGCAAGTGTGAATTTAAAATTCAATTACAAAAGATGGGGAAAATTCTACCCACATTAGTCATTGAAGAGTGTGTCTAAAAGACAAAGTATAATTATCAAATAAATAATATTTTAGTTTTCTGAGAACAGGATCACACTTACAGCATGTAAACCACTTGTTTGAATTTTGTACATTGGACTGTCACCCAATTTTTCAGGAAAACATTATATAACAAAACTGGGGGCTGCAGACAAAGGCAATTTGGTGGTAGGTGGAGTCTTAGAAGCAGGTTTAAAAACCAAGTCTTGTCTCAGGTCACTAAACATCTAGGCCTATTCTTGCTTTCCTCTTAATTACCATATTTCAAAAATGAATAAATTAATGAAGCAACAAGAAAGCTAGAGACTTCTCCAACTAAATATGACAGCAGATATAGTCTATCCCTCATTAACAAATGCACACATATATAATACTGACAAATACAGGATATTTCAAAAGTCAGGCACCATAAGAATCCCACAACTGGACCAAAGTCATTTATTCACCTTCTTTCTTAGTGAAGACCAACTATCTCAGTTACCCACAATAAGAGGATGGTGATGGTTTTAGTAAACGGTTGCTAAGCTCTTTATATTGGTCATCTTCCATCAAATTTTGCATAAGCATATGCACACACACACACACACACACACACACACACACTGTGGAAAAGCCCATCATTAAAAATGTAACCATTAAGGGGATATTGTTCACTTTTATAAACTCAAGACTACCCTCTCATATTTTTATGTCTTCCTGCCTATAATTTACTTTGTAAAGAAACCTTTTGGAGCAGAGGTCCTAATAGAATAGAAAGGGATCTAGCTATCACCTCATCCAGAGATTCTGAACCTGGTGTGTTGTGGGGGCATGGGGTGGGGAGGGGTAATATATGTGTATGCATTTCTCTGCAGCAAGCCATAACATTCTTCAGGTTCTCAGAGGGTCCATGACTCAGAAAGGATAACATCCGAGCTGAAGGAGGGAGAGTGCTTTGCCCAGACACAGTAGCTGAAATGGGACTACAACTCATTTTGCCTAACTTCTGTCCACCACACCATGGAGTCTAGCCCCAAACCCAAGAGCTTCCATTATGCCTAATGGTATGATACATACCCAAAGGGTGTTCAACTCTTACTGATGAAAATGAGGGGCATAACGTTTTAAAATAACCCAATAGTAGGAGTTCACTGGTGCATGACTTTCTTCCACCAAGGCAATTTCTTTTCCAAGATTGGCAGAGGTCTCCTGCATCCATTATTATAAACAGTTCCCTTTGTGAGCCATGTAAAACATTCCTGAATGCTGACACTGAAATGTGCACTTATGTATCAGATCTTTTCAAATAGGAATAGAATCGTAGGTTCCTGTCCTCTTTCAAATCTCTTCCTACCCCAATTTAAATCCTAGCTACATAATTACTTCTCAACCTAGCATGATCTCTGACTATTCAATATTGACTCCTCGGCAGGAACTCCCACCAAAGATTTTTATTTCTGAGCCTGCAGGTTGTTGGGAGTACAACTGCGCTTCTTGGGCTCAGAGTATTAAGTGTTATAATCCAAACATTTCTCAAGAGGCCAACATGTACATTTGAGGTCAACATAATTTTTGGTCTTTGCCAGTCAGAGCTGATTTAGGCCCTAGTGAGCTAAATATGATAGGCTACGTATCTATTCCAAAAGCCCTGAAATCTAATCTCCTTAACTGTTAAACATTGACTTTAAAAGGTACAGTTTGAGCATATCCAAAAGCACTGCTCAATTTGATGATTCTGCACTACAAAGCCGAATGAAACTCTTCAAGCAGAGATTTTGCAAATTCTTTTGGATTTCTGTAAAATAATGAGTGCCTTGTACAATATTTATTGCTATGGGCTTAGCTTTGTATTTTTAACTCTCTTTGTTTCATGACATGCTATAATTATATGCTCAAACCATAGTCTAAATTTATCTTATTGTAGTTTTCTGGTAAAATACTATGTACTACATACAACATTTATATTTATAAAGTCTATGACAGAGGCAGAGAGAGGTTTGTTTAGACCTTTAAATTGGGGTGTGAGGAAGAGAGGGAAAGAAGAAACAAATTTCAGGAGAATTCTGCGTCAAAGGGTACGTGTTAAATGCTCTCATGGATGTCGGTGCATGAGATGATATGATAACTATTCATTACCACCTCTTTTGTGCTGGTATCATGGAGACAGGAACCCTTGGTTCTCTCCCTGGCTTTGCCACTAACGAATGGCCTGACCGCTCAAGTTTGAATGCCTCATTTGTAAAATAAGGTAGCTGGACTATATAATCTTGAAAGTACCTTCTAGCTTGTACAAAGTATAAAATTCAGTGGCGCCTGGGTGGCTCAGTCGGTGAAGCGTCTGCCTTCGGCTCAGGTCATGATCTCAGGGTCCTGGGATCGAGCCCCGCATCGGGCTCCCTGCTCAGCGGGGAGTCTGCTTCTCCCTCTCCCTCTGTGCTCTCCCTCAATCTCTCTCTCTCTCTCTCAAATGAATAAATAAAATCTTTAAAAAAAACCTGTAAAATTCTACAATACTCTGCATAAGGAACTGGAAATGTTTTCATGGAGGGAAAACTGTATGTGCTTTGGCTATAGCAGCCCTCTATTAGGACCACGATCTGTAAAAACACCTGCATATTTTGAAAGACAATAAAAAGTATTTTGGAGAATTGTGAATCTCAGATTACGTATGTACATAACACAATTTTTATACTTATTGATATATTTAATAACCAGTATATTTTTGAACAAAAATGTGAGTAATGAAGAAGAATTTGCCCTGCCAGATATTTCCATGTCTCTTAAAGCAACGATAATTAAAACAGCATGACACCAGCATAGGAGTAGACTGGCATCGATGGATCAGGAAAGAAAGCACAGAAACAGTCCGTACAGGACATACCTATATAGTATATGATAAGGGTGATACTTCAAATCAGTGGGGAAAGAAAAATGCTGGGACAATTGTTAGCTATTTGGGGATAAATTGAGCCAACATGAATTCCAGATGATATAAAAAGTTAAAGGTAAAAACTGAAACCATAAAAACTAAAAGAAAACACAGTCATGGAGTAAAGGAGTCATTCTAGGTTTAACACCAAAGAGAAAACTCTAAAGGTAAAGATTAAAAGATTTGACTATATAACATTAAAATATTCTACATGTCAACAAAATGCCATGAACAAAATTAAGAGGCAGACAACAAACTCAGAGAAAGAATTATACCATATATGAAAAATGATTAATATCTCCAATACAAAGAAAATGTTTCAAATCTATAAGAGAGGACAAACACCCCAATGGAAAAATAAACAAATGATATGAGCAGACAATTCATAAAAGAAGAAATACAAATTGCCAATAAATATGAGGAAAGTATCTTCTGTCTCATTGCTAATCAGAGAAATGCAAATTAAAATAATACCAGAAATAATATTAAAAGGCTCAGTTATTAAACTCAGAGAAAGTATTGGCTTAAAAATAAGCCACAGTGGGGCGCCTGGGTGGCTCAGTCCATTAAGCATATGCCTTTGGCTCAAGTCATGATCTCAGGGTCCTGGGATGGTGCCCCATGTTGGGCTCTCTGTTCAGCAGGGAGCCTGCTTCTCCCTCTCTCTCTGCCTCTCCCTCTGCTTGTGCTCTCTCTCTCTCTCTCAGATGAATAAAATCTTAAAAAATATTTAAAAAATAAGCCACACTTTTAAAACAGAATTTTCAGGGTTGACATAGGTCACTAATTTCACAAATATTTACTAAGCAACTGTTACCTATCAGGCACTGCATTAAGGTAATAAGGACTCAAGATAACTTAGACATGGTTCTTGTCCCATGAAGCATTTGTATGGAGATGGAGGACAAGTGATAAGAGACTTTCAGATAAAGGGCACTGTCACACCCTACTGGTAAGACAGTAAATTGTTATGCCCTTTCTAGGGCATACCAAAGCAATTTGACGATATACGTTAAAAGCCTTAAAAATATACTCCTCAATCCTGCCATTCTAATGCCAAGGCTTTTATCCTCAGGAAATGATCAGAAATATATAAAATTAATGGTAGCAAAGAATTTTTTTTTAAATTTTTTTATTGTTATGTTAATCCCCATACATTACATCATTAGTTTTAGATATAGTGTTCCATGATTCATTGTTTGTGCATAACACCCAGTGCTCCATGCAGAACGTGCCCTCCTTAATACCCATCACCAGGCTAACCCATCCTCCCACCCCCCTCCCCTCTAGAACCCTCAGTTTGTTTTTCAGAGTCCATCGTCTCTCATGGTTCGTCTACCCCTCCGATTTCCCCCCCTTCATTCTTCCCCTCCTGCTACATTCTTCTTTTTTTTTTTTCTTTCTTAACATATATTGCATTATTTGTTTCAGAGGTACAGATCTGAGATTCAACAGTCTTGCACAATTCACAGCGTTTACCAGAGCACATACCCTCCCCAGTGTCCATCACCCAGTCACCCCATCCCTCCCACCCCACCCCCCACTCCAGCAACCCTCAGTTTGTTTCCTGAGATTAAGAATTCCTCATATCAGTGAGGTCATATGATACATGTCTTTCTCTGTTTGACTTATTTCGCTCAGCATAATACCCTCCAGTTCCATCCACGTTGTTGCAAATGGCAAGATCTCATTCCTTTTGATGGCTGCATAATATTCCATTGTATATATACACCACATCTTCTTTATCCATTCATCTGTTGATGGACATCTTGGCTCTTTCCACAGTTTGGCTATTGTGGACATTGCTGCTATAAACATCGGGGTGCACGTACCCTTTCGGATCCCTACTTTTGTATCTTTGGGGTAAATACCCAGTAGGGTAGCAAAGAATTTTTGAGTGCTTACTAGGTATGAGGCCCTGTTCTAAGAACTAGACATGCATTAACTCATTTATTATGAGAATGGTACTATTTCAGCCCTGTTTTACCTATGAGGACATGGAAGCACATGGAAGTTAAATAATTAGCCCAGGGATTACAGAGCCTGGGGCCAAACCCAAGCAGTCCCTATGCCATGATGTCTATGAGAGGCTATTAATTATAACATTATTTATATTTGTCAACATGAACATATATACAAATAATCTAAACAAACACCAATAGGGGCTCAGTTAAATAAATCCAATGGAATACTATGGTGATGCCTATAATCATGATGTAAAGATTATTTAATGACTTGAGAAAATGATCACAATATACTGTTATGTAGACAAAAAGAATTTGCAAGATGGTAATCGCGGCGCTCTTTGAGTGAAAGGATTCAAGGTGATTTCTACTTTTTTCTTTGAGCTTTTCTATACTTTGCAAATTTCACACAAAGAATCTGTATTATCTTTATAATCAGATAGATACATTAATTTAAAACCCATTTGACGAAATGGAATCATTGAAGTATTTTCAGTACCATACAAGAGTTTTGCCTATTCCCCTTACCTGGAATGCCCTCTCCCACCCATCCTGCTCTGTCCTTTTCCCTTTGTCCTGCCTAACTTCCACTTACTCCTTAGGATACAGCTCAGGCTCACACCTTCAAAAAGCTTTTGGAGACTAACAGCATTCACACCCCTGTCCCCAGCCTAGACTGGGTATCTCTCCTCTGTGCTCCCATAATGCCCTGTGCAAGTCTCTGGCATCCACTCGCCAAGCGATTTGTTGATCCATCAGTTCCCTAGCTCCTATCCCTATCAGTGTCACAGATGAGTCTCTTCATAGCCCTTGCACAGTGTCTGGCTCAGAGCAGATAGCAAATAAATGTTTATGAAGGGAACGAAAAATATTTCTTCATGAAGAAAAGAGAGAAGAAACTCATTTTCCAAAATACAACATTCATAGGTTGGTTTGAGAAGTGGTTGAGAGGTTTAGGTTTGGGGAAGCCCCGCCTCTATAAAACTCACTACCTTGGGTCACCCTGGTCATGTTGTCCTGTTGAAGGGACAGCCTGGGTCTTCAATGCCTAAGGGCAACCCCCTTTGCTGCTACTGCCCCCTAGGCTTCCCCCATGCTAACCTTTGTCACACTGTCTTGTCCCAGTAGACTGTGAGCTCCTTGGGGGCAGGATCCATGTCTTTCGCATCTCTGTATCCAGCACCTAGCACAGTGCCTGAGGCCTTCTTGCTGACCTCCACTGACTAATCATCACAAACCTTTTCTTAGTAACTGGTGGGAGCAAGAGGCCTGAACTCTTTGGAATTAAGCTGTCTGACCAGCACCAGAATTCGCTCTGCCCCTCCCTTCCCCCCGGTACAGATGGCCTGTGTTGAGGAACCACCATGCACAGTTACACTGGAAACTGCTTTCTCTGTTTTAAACAGCAAACACAAAATTCCCACTTCCAGTCTAGCATCACAACTAAGGAGGTAAGAAAGGTGGGGCGGGGGAGGTGGGGCAAGAAGGAATGTCTTCAATTTCCCATTGTGGCCAAGTCATAAGAACTAATTAAAGGAGTAGCTGTTTTCCTCAGAATTTAAAGTCAGAGTGAGTGAAAATAGATAAGGTAAACAGAGTCTGTTGACAAGATACCAGAACAACAGGTTGAAAAGCAAACACTTCTGAGATTCCAAAATCTTTAAGTTTATATGTTTTTCTCCCCACACTGGTCGGCCTCACAGCAGGCTTCTAACCCGCCTCAGTCAGGCCACCATCTTTGGTCAATCAATTGGTATGAAAGTGCATCTGCCACAGCCCTCCCCACACACGGAACAGAGCTTTTGCCCTAACCGGGTCTCTGCCGTCTCCAGGTGTGCCCTCCTGCCCCACAAACCCTGCTCCTGACCTCAGGGAGTCTGCTGAACCCTGCTCCTGACCTCCGGCAGTCTGCTGTCTTTACAGCCCTGCTAATTTGCATTCCCGAATGTTTCCTTTCCTGGCCTATCTGATGATGGCCAAGCCCCAAAGCACAACTTTCTCAATACCACAAGAGTGCAGTTCTATTTGTGTCCCATATGACTCAAAGGGAACTAGAAACCTCATCAGAGAGGTAGCTGGGGAGACTTCCAACCTCATTTTCAATCATCATCCCCTAGGTTCATAAACACTCCGTATACTCCGTGTGGACAATGTTCCAAGAGAAACTGTGGATAAGAATCTGTTTGAAGCAGTGTATTTCATCTATGGACACTTTCCGAAGGCTCACCTGTGGAGAGTTGAAATATGACTGGGAAGCTGGCCAGTTATAACATGATATAAACACCCAAAGAACTAAAGAAAGCCCTCTACTAAATGATCTGTCTTTCCATCAGGTTAGAACCCAGTAGAATATATTCTAAAATAGAATAATCATATAGGACAGTTATAAAAGTAGAGAGGTTAAGAGGTCCAGCTCCAGGGTCAAATAGACCCAGGTTCAAAGCATAGCTTTAGAAGGTGCTTATTGAATGATTTGAATCTCAGTTTCCTCATCTGAAAAAGAGGGCTAAAAATAGTGCCCACCTCATTAGCGTTGCAAGGCTTAAATGAGATAATGCATATAAATACACATAGCACAGAACCTGGCATAGGAGAAGTGTCCCAAGATATTAAAATTATTGTTATTTTGGGGGCACCTGGGTGGCTCAGTCAGTTAAGTGTCTGACTCAATTTTGGCTCTGGTCATGATCTCAGGGTCATGACATTGAGCCCCCGCCTGGGGCTCCATGCTCAGCAGGAAGTCTGCTTGAGATTCTCTCTCTGCCTCTCTCTCTGTCCCCCCATACACTGTCTCTCTCTCAAATAAATAAATAAATCTTTAAAAAAATGTTATTTTTATCTGTGGGGAAGACTACTTCATCAATACGCGTGTTCTCTTTTTCCTGGCACCCAGCTAGACTACATATCCCAACATCCCTTGCAGTTAATAGTGGTTATATCTGGCTAATGAAAAGGGGACAAAAGTTATGTGCAACACTTCCAGGTTTGGCCCTTCTATGCACAATCTTCTATGCTCTTTGCCCTCCCACCTGCTAGACGTTGACACCCAGGGCAACCTTGGATGCCCCAAGCTGAAGATGTCAGGACCTCCACCAACCTGGATCCCTAAATGTCTACACAGAGACGAGCCCTGTTACTACCACCACTGACTAGGAACACCCATTTTGGACCACTATGTAACTAGTAAATAAACTTCCACTGTGTTAAGACGCTGAATTTTGAGGTTCATCGGTTACAACAGCTAGCATTATCCTAACTAACATACGGTCTAAGTCACAGAAGAGCAGAACCCTTAAAAACCTCCTCCATTGTGCAAGAGATATTGAGGCTCAGAGTCATTGTCCAAGGTACTTCAATGGACCTTTTGCTTCAGACTACTTCAAGTACACCCTGCACTTTTGCATATTATGCTAATTAAAGACTGTAGGATCAAAGTCTTCTCTGCTTGCTTAGTTAAGGCTAGATCTAGGCCTAGGGGAATTTTAGCACAGAAAGTTGGAAATACAGACCTCTTCTACTAGACAGCATAACAAGAATGGAAGGAAAACAGGAGAGCCCTTTCTCACTGTTCTGTGTCTTCCTCACAGGGGGTCATGAGGTTATCATATTATTATACTTGGGAAGGGGCTTTGAAAAATGAAGAATTACACCATATATGGTACTATTCCTCAGCAATTTTATTGGCTTTTCCTACTAATGACCCAGGAAAACGAATCTACAAACATTTATTAGGCAACTATTGTTGCGCTTTCTTAGCCCTCTACCAGTCATTGTGGGGAATTAACCATCGTCCTCAAGAAGTTTACAATCTAGCTGTCTTAGTTTGAGCCACTATAACAAAGTGCCATAGACAGGGGTGGGCAGAGGGGTGCTTATAAACAACAGATATCAATTTCTCACAGTTCTGGAGGCTGGAAGTCTAAGATCGGGGTTCCAGCATGGTCAAGTTCTGGGGAGGGCAGACTTCTCACTGTGTCCTCACGTGGCTGAATTAGAGAGGAAGCTCCCTGGGACCTCTCTTAGAAGACGCTAATCCCATTCATGCAGGCTCCACGCTCATGATCTAATCACCTCCCAAAGGCCCCCATCCCCAAACACCAACACATTAGGGATTAGGTTTCAACATATGAACTTTATGAACTTTAAAGAGACACAAACACTCAGTCCACTGCACTAGCTAATACTGCACCAAAGACTTTAGAAGTGCATAGTTACATGCTTTAGACAATGCCAATTCTAGGGGCATGCAGAGAAGGGAGAGACTGATGAGGCTAACTATTTCTAGAAGACCTCATAAAGAATGAAACCTAGGCTAGACTTCAAAAGACTCTCAAGAATTGGCTAAGCAGAGAGACCACATATATAGGCACATAAGGATAATTCAAGCAAAAGGGAGTAATGCCTGGATTGCCAAAATAATTAAAGTGAATACCTGCTTCTCTTACCCTTCTTTTCCTAAAATTCATCCAGTAATAATAATAATAGCTGAATAGTAATTCACTATGTGCCAAGAACTATGCTAAGCATTTCCTGACCATTATCCAATTTCACCTTTACTAGAGTCCTGTGAGTGAGGTACCAGTGTCTCCATTCTACAGATGAGAAAACAGAGGCTGGAAGACTTTTAACTGCCAAAGGTCTCACAGTTAAGAAGTAGCAGAGGCATGGGCGCCTGGGTGGCTCAGTCGGTTAAGCATCTGCCTTCAGCTCAGGTCATGATCCCAGGGTCCTAGGATCGAGTCCTGTGTCGGGCTCCCCGCTGCGCAGGAAGCCTGCTTCTCCCTCTGCCTCTCTCTCTCTCTCTCATGAATAAATAAATAAAATCTTAAAAAAAAGGAAGAACAGCTACAGAATTCAGCCCAGATGTACTAGCCGACGATGAAGCACACAGAAGAGGAACTAGCCTTATTAGGGTACCTTCTATGAGCTAGGTGCTTAATGTACATCACCTCATGTAATCCCCCAACATCCCTCGGAAATGGATATGATGAGAAAACTGAGTGTCAGAGAAGGTAAGTGACAAGGCTATTAAGCGACAGAGGTGTGATTTAAATCTAGGTCTGTCTCACTCCAAAGCACATTCTAAAACTCTAACATGAAAACTTCACCAGAGCGAGCGAGGTAGTTGGAGAAGCTTGAAGTGCACCTCTGCAGAAAGGAAGAAGAAATTAGCAAGTGCCAGAACCCAACACAAGTGTAGCACAAGGACTGTTTAAAGGCATTTTTACATGCATTATCTCATATTTGTAAGCTGGCAGGCTGAAGTTCAGTGGTAAAAGGCTCCAGGTATTTCATGTTCGCTGGTATTTAATTAATTCTAAAGCATCTCTGAAGAGTTGAAAAATAAAATCTCAAAACCACTATGTCACACTTTTTCAATAGGCACACACAACCAGTGTAAGCCATGGAATAACATGA
The DNA here is from genome assembly GCF_004348235.1 of Phoca vitulina. Lineage (NCBI taxonomy): Eukaryota > Metazoa > Chordata > Mammalia > Carnivora > Phocidae > Phoca > Phoca vitulina. The sequence goes on from NW_022589742.1 coordinate 9,170,987, forward strand.
CATCTTTCTGGAACATCTATTTTCCTTAAAGACCTGGAAGGAAAAGTTACATAATTTACCTGACAATTTATTTTGAAAAGTCAAAACAAACACAAATACATCCTGAAGTAGTATGCAAAAACCTATGATATTTTAAGGTAAAAAACAGAATCTTCAAAGAAATTTCACGCATGTGACAGACTGCTCCAGGGCCCCTGGAGAGTTCACACTGCTCTGTTGTTAAGGCTACTTGGGGAGGAGGAGCTTAAGAACTCTACAGTATTATGTCCTAAATAGGGTTATTCCATCTTCTCTGAAAGTTTCACCAATTCTTATGTACATTTCGGTCTGTCATGATTTAGCAAAACAACAGTCTCGCGAGTTAGCCTCAGCTCATAAGTCTGGAGTACAGAAAGTTAGACTTTCAATCAAAATTGGAAAAAACCATATAGCACATGAGACATATTTCTTGGTTAAGCAAAGACGACCGGATCTGCTATTCCAGACACCGGTAAAAAACATAGCACAACAGCTGCCATCCGCATTCTGGCTAACATCATAGTTAGCTGAAGGGACGCAGCATTATCCAGAAGGGGTTGTTTGCTGCTAAATCTTACAAAGGATAAGCAGAGAAAATTGCTCCAAGGACATGGACTCACCAAACCCACAAACCTGGATTTTCATTATTTCTCTAACACTGCCGATTTTGTGAAAATAATATTAGAAATTTCTTATTCTTCCTCAAATGAACTGCTGCTTGGATTAAATATTAAACAGAGCTTGGATTTTGACTGAAACACATGTTTAAACTCACATACCTATGTACTTTTAAAAGAAGTGCTTGACCCATTAATGTATGTATGAATCTTTACGTGGGAATTCTGTCACTCTAGTAACCGTCTGGTCATGATTTCTACCTGCAACACTCATCGGTGTGCTTGTTGCTATTCATCACCCTTAAAATGAGCCTTAGTCTCACAGGTTTAGTCTCTATGGAGCAAGTTTAAGGTCCTTAGGCAACAGAAAGGATAGCTTCCCAAGAAGTCACACATTTCAGAAATGCTCGTTCTGCAGTCTGCCTAATGGAGGCTCAGTAGAAATCAGCCTTGTTTCTTTTATTTGGATGATATTAAGTCCCAAATGGAGTTGTCCACTGGCCCGCTCTGGGCTCCTTTCTCTGGGCAGCCTGGCACTCTGAATAATGGGACACTCACAAGCAGCCCTCTTCGGGCTCCCTTGCTTACAGTGAGGATTCAGAAGCAAACAATGAGCCAACCTAGTCTAGTCAGGGACTTTTCCATCCTCTGAAATGCTGGGCTTTAGCTGTCTGGCAAATCTCAGTACATGAGTTTCAGTTTTCACTCTGGGTTCTGCTCTATTTGTCCACAAGAATGTGCTATATAGCTTTCCTTTGAATCCAATTGCTACAATCTTAAATAGAAAAAAAAAGCAGATTACAAAATTGCTTCTACACTGCAAGTGTAATTATGTAAAAATTATGTACGCTATGGACAGGGACTGGAAGGGAATGAGGAAAAAAATGAAAACAATTTGATTTGCAGGGGGTGGCAGGACGATGAAGGAGGATTTTTTTTTACCCTTTCCTATAGATTTTCTGTAACATTCTCAGAGGCTGTACATGCAACAAAACACAGCCAGTTAAATCTGTGACTTCCTGTAGCTAAAATGTTGATCGTCTTTCTGTTCATTTAGTGTTTGTCTTACACAGACAATGTTCCCTTTTCGACATTATCTGAAAGAACAGATTTCACCATAATTTAGGGAGTCTTTGCCAAGAAAATCAATAAAGACATATTTATACAGAACCTAGAGTGGGCTGGCTTTCTCCAGGAATGTGTTGAGTTAATTGAAAAGGTTTTGGTTAAGGTTAGCCAGTCGGAGATCACAGCATTGTAGACAACACATACTGTGAGTATGAACTTCGTACAACCTTTCAAATACCTTTGGGAAGGCAGGAAATTGAAATATTGTGCTATATTGGCAACTAAATGGTCATTTATCATCCATGCTAAGTTTGGAGCTGGGAAGAACGGTTTGGAAACTCTCGAAGGGCCTTTATTAACAATTTCAAAGTTAGACCTGTGTATGTAGATTTTCACAGCATATTTGGGGAAGACTAAGAGATAACATCTGCGTATACTATTAACATGGCCTCTCTAATAACAACTTCGGACTGTATTCACACCCACAAAAGCTGCATTAAAATACATTAAGCTTGAGACACCAACTGACAAAAGCAAGGAAATTCACAGTTAAAGGGGAAACGTGCCATATGTTCTTCAATACCTAAGAGCAACGGGGTGCATTTGGAAAGTCATTAAAGCGGCACCCAGTTGTGCCTAGGTATTGGAGAACATATGGAATCTTTTCCTCCGTGAGTGTAATTTTCCCTGCTCTCACTGAATGCATGTATCAATCTTCACTTTTTGGTCATATAGGTTTTTGTTTGTTTAATTACCATAGCATGTAAAATAAATACCTTCTCATTTTCAAAAATCAACACAATCACACAATGGCAACTGGTGCTCAGCTTTTGCTGCTTGATGGTTTCTCATTATTTGTCCTTTTCCAAGGTTCCTGCACCATTCCAACAGTTCCAGCTGTCTCCTACTCTGAAGGAGTACTGTTTCCTGTCCCCATCCCGAGGATGAAGTCTCCCGCGGTAGTCAGTACTTGCATCTTCCATTCAGCACCTTAGCGGGTCAATGGGCTGAAGTCAGAGTTCTAAGAGCGGAAGAACCCATTCTTCTGGACACTTGCTATTAGGGTAAAGTCTCTTTCTTCTTTAAATACGGGCTTCAACTTTCCATGTTGGCAGAAGTAGCAGCCAGTGTGATGTAAAGAGGTGTTTATTAATATAATCGTGTCCTCTTTTTGTGCCATTCTTTCATTCATTCACTTATTCAATCGTTTATTTGTTGGGCACCTGCCACGTTTACTGAGGGTTCTAGAGGGGAGGGGGGTTGGGGGATGGGTTAGCCTAGTGATGGGTATTAAAGAGGGCACATACTGAATGGAGCACTGGGTGTTATACGCAAACAATGAATCATGGAACACTACATCAAAAACTAATGATGTAATGTATGGTGATTAATATAACATAATACAATTAAATATATATATATATATATATATATATATATATATAATTGACTTCGAAAGACTCTCAAGAATTGGCTAAGCAGAGAGACCACATATATAGGCAAGTTTATAATTGAATTCATTCAATACAGTCCACATACTTTTACTGAGCACCTACTACACGCCAGGCCCTGGACTAGGCACTAGGAATATTGACACAATTCCTGTAGTTTTGAAGCATGGGAGTGACAAGAACAGATTGGTGTAATCATTGAAAATGAAGAGGAAAGAGGAGAAAGAAGTGGGGAGCCAGATCATGCAAGCCATGCTTTATGCCACAGCAAGGAAGCAACCACAGAAGGGTTATAACCAAGAGAGCAGTATGATCAAATCAGTGTTTTAGAAAAATCACCCTGACACCATTAAAGAAGAGATAATGGAATCACCCTGACACCATTAAAGAAGAGATAAGAAAAGGACTCAAGGAAACTGGTTAGGAGGCTGATGAAAGATATTGAGGCTCTCAACAAGGGGAATGATAGCTGGGATGGAAGGGCATGGATAAAGTCAAGTAATATTTAGGAGAGAGTCAGCAGAACGTGGTGATTGATTGGACCTGAGAATTGGAGAGACATGATAGATCTGTGGGATGTGGAATTCACATAGACTCACTGAAGAGTAGAGGAAAACACAGAGATTATCCAGCTTAATGCTCTCATTTTTATCCATAAGGAAACTGGAAGTCTAAAATAGTTGGCTGACTTGTTCAAGTCAACCAATCTATTTTACGGTGGTGTAGGGCCCAAGACCAAGATCTCGCAGCTCACAATGAAGCAGTTTTTCAATGAATTTAACGTATCATCTAGGTTGATATAAAAGTATTAATTAAGTTTAGAATCCCCCAAGGCTGAAAACTAATCTCAAAATTATTTGAATGTTCCCCCATACTTTCCTTGCTTTTCTACTTCCACCACATTTGATCTAAAATTTCTGCTCTCTCCAGCCTCTTTCAGGCTCCGAAAAGATATGAATTTCCAAGTGTGGCAGTATGGCGACCTCATGATACTGTGACTGAAACACAAATGCTTTATGTAGATACTTATTGTGTCATTAAAATTTGAGGATAATAGCACAGAAATACAAAATACATAGTAATGAGTTGAGATACATCCTTAGAAAATCATTTTTTCCCTCCCTGGGTCTCAATTTCTAACTGTAAAATAAAGAAAGATTTATTAACTGCAGAGATAAATAATGTTGGAAGGCCATGAACCCTGAAATGTAGCAATTCAAAAATGTTTGTGGATCAACCACCTCTTTGCTAAATATAAAACTGTTACATTACTTACCTCTCAAACACTGCTAGTTTGATTCTGGATCGTTAATAATAGCACCAACTCAGAAGAAGCTCCAGTGAGAAATTAACAACAAACGTGAGTCTACATATCTCTGCCCAGTGACAGTGTCAACCCTGGCTGCTCACACCGACACCTTAATGCACTGCTTCCTATGCACTTCCAATGTCTTCTCAAACACAACTGTATCATCTGCTGCACAAGCACTTTGACATAGCACATACTCTCAATCGCTTTCGCAAGGGGGGCCATGAAGTCCAAGAGACTCTGAATCTGCCTCTTCAGCTTGAAAAACAGTATTTGGCACTTTGAGACTTGTTTTCTCCCTACCTCTCTGTACTGTCTGGTGCCTAACACCGAGACTGCTGGCTGGCTCCCCAGAAGACAGCCTAGTGCATCAAAATTATGCTGTAAAAGGTGGTCAATAGGGGCACCTGGGTGGCTCAGTCGGTTAAGCGTCTGCTTTCAGCTCGGGTCGTGATCCCAAGGTCCTGGGATCGAGTCCCGCATTGGGCTCCCTGCTCCGTGGGGAGCCTGCTTCTCCCTCTGACCCTCCCCCTGCTTGTTCTCTCTCTCTCTGTCAAATGAATAAATAAAAATCTTAAAATAAAAGGTGGTCAATAGTTGAAAAGAAAGGTATATTTATATAATAGAGATAATATTTGTGAAAATATTGAAATGATATATATTTTATTCTTCATAAATATTTTCCTGTGGCTCCTCACCCACTGGATCAATGTGGCAGGATGAGGTGGGGGTGAAGATGGGAGCTTCTAGTACAACCTAGAACAAAGAAGTCTTTGCTCAGCTTGGATTTCAAACTAAATTCTTCTAAGTCCATAGCAAGACAATGAACTTGAAAGCCAGGTTCATTGGAGGGTTTCTAAATCTCCTTTTAAATTCCATTATATAGCAAGAGTTATGGCTCTGAGAATAGAGACTTATTATTAACCACAACATAAAAGAACATGAAGGATATGTCATATAATGGATTTGCCACCCAGGAAGGGGAAGTCCTTCCTGTACTGAGAGGAAGAGTTGGTGGCGAGGGGCATACATTTTGGGCAGATGAAAGTAGGGAGAAGATGCCTCATCCCCAAGTAGGCCAAACAAAAGGAACCCTAAATATATTGAGAGAATCTTGAACATCCTGGTGGTGGTCTACTTTCATGGCCACGTGCTAATACAGAAAGAGTGATTATGATATACTAGAAACATTAAGTGTGGCAGCATCAGCAGGAGAGACATCTATGTAGATGGTTTGGAGAACACTTCCAGTGGTCCAAAGCCTGTGAGTGGCAGGGGATGGGAAACACTGAGAGAATGAATGAGCCAGGACAAGTCTGGTGCAGGACGAGGAGGTTCGGAGAACTCAAGATCAAAGGGGCCCTGGATTATCCCAGTGGATAATACAGGGAAACAGCCCGTCTACTGCAGGCATTAGCACTGGATGCTACGGAACTCAGAAGGATGCAGAATATTCCCGAAAAAAACCCGTAAGTTCCTCCTGTCCCACTGCTGCTGCCATCATATGTAGGCCCTCCTCTGCACGCAGACGTCACTGTGGGGAAAAGGGAACGGGAGAACCCCCCTGATACAGCCCTGAGAGAGGGAGTCTGAACATTGCAGGGAATGACTACCTAAAAGAGAGCCTTAAATGAGAAACTCAGTTGCCTTCGGTGGTAAGTTTAAGTTTTCCATCATCAACAAGATTGGAGACACCAGAGCAAGATGAAGTAAGTTTTAGGTAACACCAAATGTTACATATGGAGTCCATTTGTCTTTTCAATTTCGATCCTGTTATATTGGCTCATAGAAGAAATGATTAATCTTCCCTCTAACACAAAACTACTGCCACATCCCAAAGTGAAGCCGGGATCCTCAAGGTTCTTGCAAAGCATCTTAAGAATGGAGCTGGACTCATGGGGAGAACAGAACCTGCATTTCCTTATTGCCAGTTTAGTGCTCTCTCCTCCTTTCCCCACTAACGTAATTATTCAAAGCAGGTTTGAACACAGATAATGTAAGGCACGATTTGGTTGACAACCAAATGTTTTAACGACATTAAAACATCCAAGTTTAATTTCAGCCATGACCAAATCTACTGACTCTCCTCTCCTAATAAAAATAGATTCGATAACCAGCTAGGTTGAAAGAGCCGAACTGGTTTGCCTATTGGCTGGTGGTAGCAAGCAGTAGAGCTCCTCACTAACCGCTGTGCTGATTGACAGGGGCCTCTGAAACAATAGAAGAATATGCCAAACAACTCCCTTTTTGAATCGAACTCAAAACTCCTGAAAGGCTTTCATGCAGCCACGGCTGGCTGGTGTCTTCTTTGATGTGATAAAATTTCAGTCATTTTCAGCTGGAGTTGTAATTGCTATGTATGGGGAGGGGTTAGGGGCTGACTATCCAGTATTATTTTATTATTCTTTCAATTCAGTAATAATATAATAACTTAGAGATTTAACAGCTCAGATAAAGAATAGTGGCCTATTGAGAAACTTTAGTATTTTGCTTTTGACAGGACGTTCTTTCAGACATTTCTGCTGGGGGTTAAAAAAAAAACCCTATTTGGATTATTTGCATAAGAATATATTTTATTGTAATGTGTCTAGCATTTCCATAGCGGAAAATCCAGGAAAATGAACGGCAGATTATCATTACAAACAATGATATTTAGAATTAGAACAGAAAGTCCTCGGTCATTTTTCAACCTGCCAACCAAATCAATGCTGAGAGAAAACTGTGTGTGTGTGTGTGTGTGTGTGTGTGTGTGTGTACTTATGCACAAGCCTGTGGGCTGATGAGAGCGTCTTACAGAGATATGGATTTATAATTTGCGACCAGCAAGGGTAGCACTTTAAATGGCACTAAGTTAGCTAGGGAGCAGTGGCAGGAGGAAAGGGTCATAAACTCTAGCGCAAGTGTATGGAATGTTTCACTTTTGTGTACATTTTTCAATCTTAAAACAGATTTACTCAGGATTTAAGACTTTATTAAGGTCAAAAGGATTACATTAAGTTCATAGACACGTTTGTTTTATTAATTGAGTCATAAGTTCTGGCCGTCTGCAAACACGTTTGCAAACAGGCATCAGATGGTTTCCATTGCCATAATAGATCAGAAAATCTGCCAGTAAGTCTGTTTGCAGCTCTTAAAAGCTGTTGAACAAAAATGTGTTTTGAACTATCGACAATTACCTGAGAAAACAACTGGATTCTGTAAGTCGATTTGTTTATATTCCCAATACACTCGCTCTCACCCCACTTCCTACACTCTTGGCCTGAGCCGCCCACTCCAGGGCATCAGAGGTGATCTCGCTTGAAAACATTTCCCTCTTCACCCTCATTAAGATGGTATATCAAGAGGAGTGTTAACAAGTTTTTCTAATGACTTAACTATTGATAGGGGAAAACAGTGAATCTAGAAAAGGAAAAAACGAGTTGGGTTTTTACTAAATCACATACGAAAGAGTATGTAAAAAAAATACAAGGTATCCTAGATTTAAAAAAAATACCACCATTACATTCAAAATCCCTAGATTTAAAAAATATTACCATTACATTGGAAATCCCCTGTTAGTGCCTTCGCGAATCTATGTCCTTGTCTCTGCCCCCAGAGGTAAAAAGACTGTCCTGAATCTTGTGTTTATCTCTCACTTGCTTTTCTTTGTAGTATTTACTATATGTGTTTGTATCCCTTAACAACATATTGTTGAGTTTTCCATGGTTTGAACTCTATAAAATGAAATAACTTCATGTGCTCTCCTGCAACCCTTTCTTCTTCATATCATGTTCCCAACATCTGTCCACGATGTGGCATGTAATTTGAGTTAGCCACTTGGTTTTTTCCTCAGCTTTATTGAGATATAATTGACATATAATATTGTGTGAGCTTAAGGTATCCAATGTGATGATTTGATACACATACATATTGCAAAATGTTTGCCAAAAGAAGATTAGTTAACACAGCCTTCACCTCACATAATTACCATTTTGTTGCTGTTATAGTGAGAACATCAGGTATTGCTCTCATAGCCACTTTCAAGGCTACAATACAGTATTGTTAACTAGTCACCATGCTGTATGTTGCATCCCCAGAATTTATAACTTCTTATAACTGAGTTCGTACCTCTTGAGCAAACTTTCCCCATTTCCCCAGCCCTCAGCTTATAATTCTCTTCCCCGTTTCTGTGAGTTCGATGCGTTCAGATTCCACACGTAGTGAGATCATACAGTATTTCTCTTTCTCTGTCTCACTTATTTCACCTGGCATAATGCCCTCCGGGTCCATCCATCTTGTCACAGGTGGCAGGATCTCCTTCTTTTTTATGGTTGAACAATATTCCATTCTACACACACACACACCATATTTTCTTTACCCATTCATTTATCTATGTATACTTAGGCTGTTTCCATATTTTGGCTATTGTAAATAATGCTGCAATGACAATGAGAGTACAGATACCTCTTTGAGATCCTGATTTCATTTCCTTTGTATAAATACCCAGAAGTGGGATTGCTGGATTATGTGGGAGTTCTATTTTTAATTTTTTGAGAAACCTCCATACTGTTTTTCATAGCTGTTGCACTGTTTTACAATATATAAAAGATTTTAAATGAGGAAAATGCTTAGAAGATCAAATATGGGGTTTTAGTAAACTGGATATTTTGGGATTTTAAAGTAGTCCACTAAAGATGAGGTAAGATTACTTTTTGCTGTCATTAAAACAACCAGTTAGGGGCGCCTGGGTGGCTCAGTTGTTAAGCATCTGCCTTCGGCTTGGGTCATGATCCCAGGGGCCTGGGATTGAGCCCCGCATTGGGCTCTCTGCCCAGTGGGGAGCTTGCTTCTCTCTCTCTCCACCACTTGTGCTCTCTCCCACGCGTGCCCTCTCTCTCTCTCTCTCTTTCTCAAATGAATAGATATAATCTTTAAAATCAATCAATCAGTTAAACAGTTTAAAAGAAACCAACGAGTCCACTTTACAATTCACCACTGTGCCATTATGAAGTCATGGCCTCTGTCAGCAAATATGTTTTAAGGTTTCATCTCCATAATGTCACTAGTATTCGGCTAAGACATTCCTAGCTGTCCTTTAATCTTCTGACCTATGCTTGGTTTTCACAGTGATACTCACTATGGCAGGTTTTTTTTTTTCCTAATTCCTCTGAGTACTTACTGTGTGCCCAACATTGTGCTATAGGATTTAACTGTATCCTCGTGCTATCCCTTAAAGCAAATACTGTTACTAGTCTCATTTTTTTTCAAATAAGGAAACAGACTGAGAATGCCTAGGGACTGTATGTCATTTATCTTAAGAACACACTTCACATTTCTGAAATCAGGATGCATCTTTAATCAATGGTGTCTTACAATCACTGTTGCCCAGACAATAGCCTGGCAGAGTAGCTATTACCTGTGCGTGTGTATACTTGGTCTACTTGTTGATATGGTTGTCAAGTCACTTGTATTTATGTATAACGTTAGTACTTAACGTGGTGAGTTTTATTGACATTTTAAATGTTTTCAAGACTGTTTGCTCTGAATGGACATCGCAAAGAAAAGGTACCGTGCAGGCTGAAAGCGCTGGAAACAGGACAGCAGGGTGGCAACTGGATATTAGTAAAACAAATATATGTTTCATCAGAGGAATGTATACAATTCCTGATTTTCTTGCAAAGTGACATTTAAGTGATTTACAGGACCTATGGGAGAAAGATGCCCACAAAAAGAAAACTTTGTTATATTTTTTTTACCAATATAGCCAAAAGGATTGCCAAACCAAGCAACTGAAGGCAAGAGAAACTGTCAGATCCCTCCACCCAAAAATGCAAGAAATCTCAAGGCATAGAATGACAGCCAACTCACACACTGCACAGCAGTGGGATGGGATTATGGGATTATGTCACTGTTTAATTGGAAATTTTTTTTATTGGTATGTAAAATAATGATGTGTCAGAGAATTGATGACATCTTAGATTTGATGGCATCAGGTACCTTGCCCAGGGTCACACAAGTAGTAAGTGTAAGGGCAGAGGCTTACAGAGCAGGCCTGTGCTCTTAACCAGGAGGCTTTAGTGGGCCTTCTTTGATTTTTTAACTTCTCTTCTACCTTTTAACAAGCCCATAAGCATTTCTTTTAAACTAAATAATCCTTGTGTTTTACTTTTTTTTATAAGTTCATGACCATCTTGAGGATAATTGTAGACTCCTTGGGAACAGTATCCAAAAGAAAGTCAAGAATCACTCAAATTAAGGAAAGCATCAAATAATCAGAAGAGCGGCTCACTGTGGTCCTCAAATGAAGGGGGAAAACAGATCCCCTCTGCATCAGGTCCCCCTCAAAACAGCAGTGAATGGGCAGTGTCTTCTATCATTTGAGAACATCAAATGGGAGCATAAATCTTAGAATCAGTGGAGTCGGGGTCTTGGCTCTGTACAGTCACATTTCATAGCCCTTCCATAACTCCTACTATGTTTTTGGAATCTATAGCTTTAAGGAGCTTAAGAAAAATAAAACTAAAAACTAAACTAAAATAAAAACTGATCATGATTACCTCAGGGTGTTGAGCATTGCTCTAACAGTAGTAAATAATCAGTGTGTTTTTATTTGTTATTGCCTCTCAATTTTCTCTCATTCGGTCCTTACAGAAACACATTCGAGTGGTTAAGAACGAAGTGCATTGGGAACCTGCATGCCATCATCTGGGTTCAGGTCTCAACTCTATTACTTAGCAGCTCGTTGACTTCGGGCAAATTATTCCATTTTCCCGAGCCTCATTTTTCTCATTTGTAAAATCAGGGTCTAATAATACATGCCTCGAGGGCTGTTATGAGCACGAAATGAGATTATGCCTAAACAGCAATTCAGCACAGTGCCTGCTCTTTAAAGGCCGACTAAACATGAGCTGCTACTATTATTAGCAATACAACCCTGTGTGTAACTAAACAATTTTACAAATGAAGAAACTAAGGTTCAGAGAGGTTAAGTCAATGCCCGAGGTCACACAGCTAGTAAGCAGCAGAGCTGGTACATAAGCCCAGAACTGCACTTGCCTTGGGTGCAGACAAAGCTTGTCATAGAGAACCTCTCCAAGTCCGTGCCAACTCAGCAATGACTATTCTTTTATGATCTCCGTGTAACTTGACACATTGCTGCAAGAGCTATAAAGCTTGAACATTATTTTCCCTTCTTTCATAAAGGCTACTGATGGATGGAGATGGAAATAAAAATTGAGTTGACTTTGCAGACCAATCACAGTACATGGTTGTCAAAATGCCACAGGCCAATTTTTGCTATAACCAAAATCTCTTCATTACAAAAAAAGGACCAAATCCTAGCTATGTCATCACAAATGCGAGACATATTGGATACAATTTTTTTGAACAACAAAGAATATGGACAGGGTGTAGGGAGCTTAATGTAAAGGATCTGACCTGTACTAAAACCCACTTGAATTTCCTATTACTCTAACTCATGGTGATTATTTGAATTTGCGTGCAAGCTCTTAATCTGCATAATTAGCTCCAGTACCTCACAGAAGCAGATTGAGACCTAATCAAGGAGGTCAAGAGTTGGACAAGAGGGAGCTCCAGAGGAGAGGATGCTGTGTTAACCCCTGCTCTTAGGTGCATCTTTGTGTTCAGGAGCCACTGAGCTGGGAACAAAGAGATGGCCTAGGCATGCAGAGAGGAGATGGAGAACTCTAGGCAGACAGACTTGTAGATTTCTGGAGCTGTGATCCCTGCAGCAGAGATTGGGGAAGCAGAAAAATGACTGGAACCCCAGATCAGAGCTCAAGATTGCTCAACAGGCCTGGGGTGCCTGCAAGAATCCAAAAGCTAACAGAAGACCCAAAGCCAGTTCCCTAGAAAGAAAAAGAATGTGAGTGCACAGAGCTGATCACACGAGAGGGGAGAAGACCACAGCAGTGGCACCAAAACACTCCCCAGCATATACTACTGAACCAACCGTACCTGTTGAGTGGGTAAAACTCTCAAAGGGAGAGGCACATCCCACAAAGAGTTGGGCAGCCCTCCCTAGCTGAGTAGTCAAGTCAAGGCAAAGCAGTCAGCTGAAGCATTGGGACCACCTTTGAACTGTGTGCTTGATGTATAGCCCTCACCAGTGGAGAGGCCCTGTCCTAGAACAGTGGCCATGATCCTCTGCGGCAAAACCGGGTCCTGGGAGAGCTAGGAAGACTATGAGCTTGGGCGAGCAGAAGCCATGGAGCAAGCTCCCCAGCATGGCAAGCGTGCTAGAGGAGACCAGCAGGCAGCTGAGGAGCTGCAAAAGACCTATGGCTTCTGTCAAGGAAACATTCTTCCAAAGAGATCAGGGAGCAAATTCCTTGCTGGGCTGTGCATAAATGAGGAGGTCTCTGGGTGCGGCCTTGGGCTAGGATGCATCAAAGTCTGGTAGTGACCACTACAGAAGACCATCTCCAGCCCAGAAAGTTCTCACTGACAACAGGGGATTAGTTGCCAACATCAAGACAAATTTGTGGGCTGCCTCATTTTTCTAAGTATCTTTGGCACCCTAAAAGACAAGAGCATAAGTGTATTATAATAAGCAATTCTGCTTTGTTAAACCACCTTTATTCTAATTAAAAACTTATAGAAACTTTTCATCATAAGATATAAAATGACTTCATACATGCTATACAGTGGTTTATAGCCCTCTCATTTTTTTTTAAAGATTTTATTTATTTATTTGACAGAGAGAGATACAGCGAGAGAGGGAGCACAAGCAGGGGGAGCGGGAGAGGGAGAAGCAGACTCCCCGCTGAGCAGGGAGCCCGATGCGGGGCTTGAGCCCAGGACCCCGGGATCATGACCTGAGCCGAAGGCAGACACTTAACGGCTGAGCCAGCCCTCTCATTTTTAAGTGACAAATGTACCAAGTGCATCAGAAATGAATTCACAAAATGCCAACTTTCTGGAAATTCAAAACTTAATGAATTGATTCCTTTCCACGAACAAGTTGACAAATCAGCACTGGGTAAAACTCCAATACAGAGTCCACATTAGCATCATTGTACATGCTGTTACACTGATTTATAATCCACAACCTGTCACTTCTATGGAGAAAAGAGGCATCTAACACACAGATACCTGGATCTACACACACATACAGGCACATACTCATACACTCACATGCACACTCTCACACACACTGGCACAATCACGCACACTCACCCGCCACCTACACAGAGGCTCATGCACACACACGTATATTCACTCACACCCACATGCACACTCACACACATAAAGCACATACAATATACTTACAGACTCATAATATACACTCACAAATACACATACACATCTAACAAATGGTATACGTGAATAAGCCACTTTTATTGAATCCACACGACACTGTGAGTTAAGTATTATTAACTCTGTATAGCTCATCTCCTGAGCAGATGAGTTAATTGAAGCTCATGAAAGTAAAAAGAACCTGTCCAAGCTCATGCAGTTAGTAAATGGAAGGGTCTATCTGATTCTGAAGTGTGTTCAGCTGTTTGTAGAATTAGACGCAAACCAACTCACTGTATCTGTGACCTCTTAAGGATTTCACTAATTATACCATCATTTTAGTTAAGAAAACTCAAAGCACATTTCTTTGAAACACTTTCTCACTTAATTTTTGAACTGTATATATTTTGTGGGAAATTTAATCCACATGTTTGCAATTCATTTACACCAAAATCCTCCAAGTACTGTTTCTTAAGAGGTATTTGATGTCAAAAGAAGGCTTTTGAATTTTTCAGTGAGATTTTTCAAGCTTTATATTTTATTAAAAACAGGCAACTCCACTGTCCCAAGCTTAGGAAAATTTGGAGTTACGGTCAAGATTTTTTTTTTTTTTCTGTTTTGTCATCTTGAGGATCATTTCATACTGTTATGTGAATAAAGATGAGTGCTTTCTGTTTTGGGTGCTGCTGCTTAATCACCTTACAAAGACTACCATGATTTGTTTGTTTTCTGGTAAGCTAACCAGAGTGACACCATAAAAACTGCATTTTTCCGAAGGGATTTTCAAGAATATTGAACTCTACTATTTTCGTGATAGATTCCTAGAAAATATAGAATTCCAACAGAATAGTAAAGAGATTTGGGGTAGAAGTGAGGGAAGACATGTGGATTCTAAGATGTGGGTATTTTGCTTCAAAACTAAAGCTTCCCAAAAATCACAGATGAGCTCTAAGGAAATCACTACTGACTTTCGGAGGAGTAATGAGTCCCAACTAATCATCTGAAATCATTTCCAATAGCCTTATTCCCTCTATATATTTCCCTTGATGAAAAACCTTAAGACCCAAAATAAAATAAAAACCACCACATCAGAAGCATGTTTCACCCTTTGGGAAGCGGCTGTGTCAGCTGATTTGTAACAGGAACAAAGCAGCTGATAACTTCTCCTAAACTCTGAGACGAAGAATTTATAGACAGTGAAGTCTTTGATGGGTGTGGTTCTGAGGTGGAACACCTAATTTGATGTTTAGACAGTGACATTTCTCCAGGAAGGATGCCTTTGCCTGGCATGGAATGGAGACGTTGTAACAAAATCTAATGTTTGCAAAGTGTACAGCAGCCCCCTCATCCGCGGGAGATCTGTTTCCAAGACGCCCCGGTAGATGCCCGAAAGGGCAGACAGTATGCAACCCTACACAGACTACGTTTTTTTCCTATACAAACATACCTTTGATAGTGTTTCATTTATAAATTAGGCACGGGAAGAGATTAACAACAATAACTAATAATACAATAGAATGATTATGACAAGATACTGCATTAGAAGTTACAAAATATCTCTCAAAATATCTTACTGTAGCGTACTCACCCTTCTTCTTCTGATGGCGTCAGATGATAAAATGTCTCCCTGACGAGAACCCAGGAGGTGAATGACGTAGGCATCGCGACGCAGCGTCAGGCTATGGTCGACCTTCTGACGCTGCGTCAGAAGGAGGAGCCTCTGCTTCCGGACCAGACGAGGGAAACTGCAGAAAGTCAAACGGAAACCTTGGATAAAGGGGAACTGTTGCATTACAGTTCGCACTCATTACCTATTTAAGTCTCATCATTACCACCCTAAGAAACATATTTATTATTGTTGCTGTTGCTATTGTTATAATTATTATTAATATTATCCCCATTTTAGAGATGAACAAACTGAGATTCCGAGTTGCGTAAGGTTATTACAGCTATGAGTGCACAAAGTAAGATAAATCTCCAAGGAGAGTCAGCCAAACCCAGGCTGAATGGAGATCGGAGGCAAAAGCAGGATGTTTCTGAAGTTCGTGAGAAATGAAAGAAAATGCATTAATAACAGCTCTTGGTCAACCAACCTAAACCACCTTATCAAAACCTCCACTGCCTCTTCAGCCTGCTGCCCAAATTCAAGCTGACCTATGGAGAGCCTTTGTGGGCATGCACTCTCTGGAGTGCCCTCTCCCCCTCTCCCTCTCCCCTCTCCTCCTCTCCCTCTCCCTTCTCCTCCTCT
>NW_022589742.1:9186944-9366609 GCF_004348235.1 Phoca vitulina
CCTCTCCCTCTCCCCTCTCCTCCTCTCCCTCTCCCTTCTCCTCCTCTCCCTCTCCCCTCTCCTCCTCTCCCTCTCCCCTCTCCTCCTCTCCCTCACTCCTTCCCCTCTCCTCCCCCCTTCTTGCTGTACTCCTTCTCCTTTCTCTCACTCCCCCACCCATCTCTCTCTTTGTCATTCTGTCTCTCAAGTTTCAAATAGGCAGCTCTTAGGGGTAAATGGGTGTTCTTCTCCTGGCTTACAGGTTAGGCTTCTGTGCCCAACTGGATGCCAAAACCTTAGATGTCAAAGTGTCTTTGTAGTGGGACCAAATATGGCACCCTCATTCTTAGAGTCAGCATGGAATAAATATGGGCAAAATCTGGAATTATGGGCTCTGGTTCTGTTTTGTATTAACTATATACTCTTAGGGAAGTGTCCCAATCTCTCTGCGATTCAGTTTTATCATCTGAAAAAGGGTAATACTACCTCCCAAGACTCGTGAGGATTAAATGAATTCATGTATGCAAAAGTATCTGAGCCGAGTCAGTGCTCACGTAAGGGAGTTGCGTCATGGAGTCAGCCTTCCATCATGATCAAATCTGCCTCACAGAGATTGGTTTTTTGATAATTTTCTAAGGATTTGTTCATTCCAGGGTCCTAAGTAGCCCTACTTCAGCAGATGAAGGGGCACCCCTGACTTCCCTGGGCTCCAGGAAGTCGGAAAAACTTGTCATACTCCGCTAAACTCCATCTTGTCCCATTGCTTACCAGCATTGGTCCCCAACACACACAGACACACACACACACACCCACACACACACTCCACAGTGTTAGAATACCTACCCTAACGTATTAGGATAGCACAGTAAAGTGGGAATTCTTATTTGGTAGGGTTGATGCAAAATTTAAAGGTCACAGATATAAAATGCCTCACCCAGTGCCTAGCACAATGTGGAGCTCCAAAGTCTTAGCTATAAGGGGGCCTGGGTGGCTCAGTCAGTTAAGCATCTGCCTTCAGCTCAGGTCATGATCCCAGGGTCCTGGGGTCAAGCCCCGCATCAGGCTCCTTGCTCAGTGGGGAGCCTGCTTCTCCTTCTCCCTCTGCCCACTCATGCTCGCTCTCGTTCACTCTCTCTCAAATAAATAAATAAAATCTTAAAAAAAAAGTCTTAGCTATAAGCATTGGTGTTTCTTATTATACAGGAAGACTGGGAAATTTTAGCTTCTAAACCTGACCAAGGCCTAAGCTTTATCTAAAATTCGGACGTTCTGGGCTATTTTGATTGCCGTTTAATTGTCTTCACCAACAAAGAAGAAGGAAATAAACATGGTAAAGTCCTAAGGAGCCATAATCATACATTTCAGCATCATAGGACTTCTCTCCACCCATCACCCTCAGTACCTAGCCCAGGACATCGCACTAGAGGAGGAACTCAGTACTGTTGAAAGAAAAAAAGAAATGAATGAATGATTCATGTTCAGATGTCTCTAAGAACTGCTCTGAGACAACTTCTAGTCAACAATAATAACTTCCTGCTCTGTGCCAGTACTCCCATAGCCCTGGGCATTAGGGGGCCTACTTACCAAATGTTAACAGGTTCTGTTGAAACGTCCTCAGTCCTTTCAAGGATAGATATTTTCCCAGCTCAGCTACTTTATCCGCCCGTGAGCTTCCAACTCTCACCAGTCCTGAACCTACAATGCTTTCCTTTTCTTTCATTCATATCCTCCAGGAGAAATCTTACCCTTGGAGGCTCAGCACAAATACCACTTCTTCCATGAAGCCTTCTTTGATCTCCCCATCTGGAAATGATCTCACTCTCCTTTGAACACCATTGCCCTTTGTACTTCTCTGTTGGCACTTCTCCCATTCCACCTTATATTAGAATTGTAATCCTGCCTCAGCTCCCCTGCTAGTCTATGAACTCTTTGAGGGCTCAAAACAGATTTTATACTTTTGGTTTCCCCAACAATAACTAGCACTTCCTAGCTCACTGGTGCTCAATACACACTTGCGTAAATGACGGAATCCAAGCTAGGTGCCATAGTACCTGACTTGACAAAAGTTGGCAAACCAGTAGAAAGCTTGGCTTGACATGAAATACTTGAAAGGATAAAGCTGTATAATAAAAGGAGGCATAGTACATGACCAGATTTCTTGCCAGAAACATCATTGGGAGCCTGGACATTGCTAAGGCAGGATATCGGCTAAGGGGATCTGATAGGAAAAAATAAGTTTTATTAAACCTGCAATAAAATAACATACATTTATAAAAAAACAAATCCTGCTGACTTTTTAAATGGTTGTATTAGCATTTTAGGGGATGGCATTTTAGAGACTCAAAATGCTCAATTTTAGCCTTGACAGAATTCATCCATCACCTCAACCTTGTTTGTCTCTAAAAACGTTCAGAGTCAGCTGGTTTGACCATTTCCCACTGACACACACTTTGACCTAAGCTCCCATGATTGCTACCTGGTGGGTTTGTAGTCAAAGCTGACTGACAGTAGTGGCAGTAAAAATGCTCTTTACAAACAGAAACCAAGACCATGTAAATACAGTCCTGGCATCAGGTTGTATACTTAAGTACTAAGCTTAAGTACCCCTGGGTTGCTAGACCCTTAGCATGTAAAGGGTCTGCCCATATTACTATGAAATCATGCATTTGCTCCCAATTTTTTTCTGCTGCATGGTGGGGTGCTTACATTTTTTTAATGAGCAAAACAGCTATCTGTATGCATGATATAATCTGTGCCATCATTCTGGGATTGCTGTTCCTTAGGCTTTTGTGGGCAATTCATCTTCCTAGTAGCTTCTTTTTTTAATTGAAACTTAATTGATATATAACATTATATTACTTTCAGGTGCACAACAAAATGATTTGATATATGTATATATTGTGAAATGATCATGAGAATAAGTCTAGTGAACATCCATCACCACACAGCTACAAATTTGTTCTTGTGATGAGAAGTTTTAAGATCTACTCATAGCAACTTTCAAATACACAATACAGTCTTATTAACTTATTAATAGTTTTTAATTTGACCTGTGTGTCCCCATCAAATAGGTCACTGTGAACAGAGTACATGGTAGATCAGCATAAGTTCCAGGCAAGGCTGCAAAGTCAACAAAATTCCTGGACTTCTGGCTCCCTCTCCTTCACATGGTGGCACTTCCATTCACATCTTGAAGTCCCCCTTCCTTCTGCCCTCCCAAGTCCCATGCTGTCTCCTAGCTCTTCAGATTGTACTGGTCCTGTAAACTGCCCATCAGCCTTCTTCCCTGGCAGCCTCATTCAAAACTTTTCTGTTCAGCGTCTCCATTTTTCAAGATCCGCTCTTAGCTAGATTTTAATGGGTGGTAATGGATTAATTCAGACTGACTCGTGTGTCACCAAGTAGGTAACCCAGTGCTTTAACCAATAAAATGTACATGATGTCCAAACATGGATGCATTCAGATGACCAATAACATTTTGGTTCCATGAGTGTATGATTCCCAGAAAACCATTAGGGATGAATGATAATGGCAGAAATATCAGCCATATAGCAGGGAGTCTTTTCAGTCTCATCTAATTTTGGAATCTTCGGCTCTTGTTGAAAGGGCTGTTTTTATGGTAACTGGCAAGGCAAATAATCCTCTGTCATGGTGGGGAAATTTGATGGAAAAGAAATGCAGACGAGGAACAGCAGAGATACATACCTTTAAAAATGGTACAAACCTAGGTATATGCCTGCTATGGACTGATCGCTTGTGCCCCCTCCCCCCCAAATGCCTATGTTGAAGCCTAATCCCCAATGTGATGGTATTTAGAGGTGGGACTTTGGGAAAGAATTAGGTCATGAGGGTGGAGCTTTTGTGAATGCTACTAGTATTCTAATAAGAAGAGACACAAGGGAGATGATTTCTTTCTCTCATTCTCTCTCTCTCTCTCTCACTCTCTCTCACTCTCTCTCCCTCTCTCTTTGTCTCTGCCATGTGAAGATACAGCAAGAAGGTGGCCGTCTGCAAACCAGGAAGAGGGTCCTCATCAGAACCAAATGGGTTGGTACTTTGATCTTGCATTTCTACACTTCCAGAACTGTGAGAAATAAATATCTATGGTTTAAGCCCCCCAGTCTATGGTGTTTTTGTCATAGCTGCCCAAAATGACCAAGTCAATACCCAAAAGAAATGCATACGTAAATGTACCAAAAGACAGATACAAGCATGTTCATAACTGCCTGTTCATGATTTCCCCAAATTGGCAACAACCCAAATGCCTATGACAATAAAATGGATAAATAAATTGCATCATATTCAGATATTATACTGCAATGAGGCTGAATGAAGTACAAGCACACTTAACAACATGTATAAGCCACACAAATACGATATTGAGCAAAAGAAGCCATAATCACAGAGGACATGCTATATTATTTCGTTTTTATGAAGGATAGACACAGGTCAAACTAATCTATGGTGTTCAAAGTCGAGAGTCTCCTAGGTGCTATATGGGTTCTGTTTCTTGATTTGGGTGCTGGTTATTTGCGTATGTTTGGTCTTGGAAAATTCATTGAGTTGCCACAATTTTTGCACTTTGCTGTATGTATGTTACACTTCATTAGTAAATTCAATAAAGTACAATACTGATAAAACTACCATATAAAGGGGGTTCTAATGGGGCAAACAGGAATGGAGCAAAACAAAAATGGGAATAAGGTGGTTAACTTCTTGGAATATTTGGTATGAAAGGGAAAAAAAAGCCCGGCAAAGAATTATTCTTATAATTTTAACATTTGTTGACTCAATAAATATTTCTTGAGCAACCATCATGTGAAAGGCACCATTCTAAATGTGTGGCATATATCTATGAAGAAAGCACACACACCTGCCCTTGTAGCACTCACATTCTAGTGGGAGGCATAACCTATCAGCATTAAGTGTGGTAGCCTTTCAAAGGAAACATAGAGGAATCCCCAAACCTAAACCTTTAGCAATTAGAATATACCGTGGTTTGCTTTGTGCGATCAATAGCGATTTCAAGACACCAGAAGAGATGAACTTGTGGTACCCTGTCCAGTCTTGCTGGAAGGTTTCGGGTGATTTGACTCTCAGCGGCAGTGTTCTGAATGAAATACAACAAGAAATTGTGAGTAGCACTCTGTATGTGTTCTGAGTCCAACTTAAAGGGTGTGTTGTGCTCTCTTAAGATGACTGAGAAGCAGGCTTTGCCCTCCTCCCACTGGACACCACTAACTCTGGCACCTGTCATCCATTAGGAAACCTCCTACTGGGATCTTTCATCATCGAAAATATATGATGATTTTCATTACCGCCTAGGCTAATTGGTAGTGAGTATTCCTTTAAAATATATTCCCCTAAATACTAAGCTTTGGGTTTGCTTTGAAGTTTCTAACACCAACACGGTTGGACTAAAATCATAGATACTAATCACAGAAACTGAAAAGTCTGGTGCAGGAAGAATCACCACTGAGGTTCTTTCCTTATTATAGCCAGTTGGGCAGTAGGCACACATGTGAAAGGAAACTCAGCCATGAGTTGAACCATCCCATAGCTGTCTCTGGTAGCAGGCTTGCCAAGCTCACTGTATTTATGTGCCCCCTTGCAAAATTACCACCTCAAAGGAAGTGTTTGAAGGTCAACTGGCTGGCTCAGTCCGTGGAGCCTGCGACTCTTGATCTCGGGGTTGTGGGTTCGAGCCCTACGTTGGGTGTGGAGATTACTTAAAAATAAAAGCTTTAAAAAAAATAAAAATAAATAAAAGGAAGTGTTTGATGTGTCCAGTTTGCTTTCCAAACCAATAGATTACAAACAAAAACAAAAACAAAAACAAAACCTCATAGTGTAAGATTTCAGCACTCAAAATAATATGCGGAATTTAATACAACAAATACTTGCTTTCTGGAAGGGAAGTGGGAATACAGATTTCCCCCACTACCCAAAAGTAGAGCGTGCCTAATGAAACGTTTCATAAGCGGAAATGACGTGAAGCAAAGAAGCAATTAGCGTTACTTTACATGGAAAATTTTTTGATCATTCTCAAATCCAAATAATAATTTCTCTTACGCTTTTCTGATCCATAAGGACACATCTTGCTAACGGATGCACAAAATAAATGGAGATAAAACACAGAGCTCACAGACACCGAGGTAAAGCTCTCGGCACCTTGATGCCGAGATGCTGAGTGTAGTTCCCGGGGAAGGCGCTGGGCGGCGCCACTCTCGCTGCTCAGGGTGCGGGCTGCCTCTGCAAGGGCTCCTGCAAAACCAACCCTAAATGCTCTTTTCGCTTTTCACCTTCCGTCTTAAAAGCAAAAATCCTCTTCGGATTTTTTTTTTTAAAGATTTTACTTATTTGACAGAGAGAGAGAGTGAGAGAGGGAACACAAGCAGGGGGAGTGGGAGAGGGAGATGCAGGCCTCCCGCCCAACACAGGGCTCGATCCCAGGACCCTGGGACCATGGGACCATGACCTGAGCCAAAGGCAGTCACTTACTGAGGGAGCCACCCAGGCGCCCTGGATTTCCTTCAGTTACCAAAAACCGGTACCAAAGTAGGTCTTGCATAAAAGCAAAGTGGTGTAGGGCGACTTGGGAAAAGTGGGGAACACCTGATAGTCCTTTACTTTAATTAGTTGTTAGCATCTAACTTAATAAAATGTTCAGGCTGGAAAGGAAAGATGTCATAAAACACCTGCAAACTTTTCATTTTCAGATGGAGCAACCAAGGCTCTAAAAGGATCGATGATTGGCCCAATGGCCAATCTGTTGGTGGCAGGGCCCGGCGTTGAACACAGGTTTCCTGACTGCCCCTCCAGCACATCTTCCACGCTATTAGTATTTATTAGTATTGGAAATAAAGTCATGCCTTCTACCCTTGCTGTGCACATGGGTGTGTGTGTGTAAAGAAAACACACAGAAAGGAAAGCATTTTTGGAATGGGCCAATATACTTTTAAACATAAAGATTTTAAACTAGATTTTTTTTTATTTTTTAAAAAATTTATTTGAGAGAGAGAGTCAGAGAGAGAGCATGCACACGAGTGGGGGGGAGGGCAGAGGGAGAGAATCTTTAAGCAGACTCCCCACCGAGCCCGGATCGCAACAACACTGAGATCGTGACCTGAGCCGAAACCAAGAGTCAGATGCTTAACGGCCTGAGCTACCCAGGCGCGCCTAAGCTAGATTTTTCAACTGAGCTATTGTGTGAGACTTTAGCACAAAATTGGCAGTTTATTTCCTTTCAGTTGTAGGCTAATATGATCCCAAGTAGCTCTTTGCTTTATAATTCATTTTTCAACATTAGTTTCGGAAAGTATATTGATGTCCTCAATCAAAGAAATAGCTAACATTATTTGTATGCCCAGTTGTTTACGAAGTCAGGAATATGCAACATGACTCATTTAGGTAGGAAAATAACAGACTAGAACTTTTATTAATATATTTCTACTTTTATCTAAAATATGTGCAGTTCTCTAGTATGGCCTAGAAGCTCCATGAGGGTAAATTATGTCATTTTGTTCACCACTGGATTGCCAGTACCTAATACAGCACCTGGCATATAAGGGGGCTCAATACATATGTTGAATGAATGAAAAAAATAAATTTTAGACTCAAGGTAGCTATGTGATGTGCATCAGTATAATTTCTACCATCGCTGTAGAGTTAGTTCTCCAGACCCAAAGATCGTGTGTTTGAATTTCACATGAGCTCTATTTATCTGGTGTTCATCCTCACAGAATGTTGGAACTAAAAAAAAAAAAAAAGTAAGTAAGTGATCATCTAATCCAACTCCTGCATTTTACGGAGGGGGAAATAGCCAGGCCCATAAAGAGGGAAGTAACTTCCCAAGGATCACACAGCTAGTTAGCAGAAGAGCCTGGATTAGAACCTGACACAGACCATTGGTTAGTTACCTTCCATAAATTTACTTTTTTTACGTTGGCTTTCACATCTCTAGGTCGGTGGATCTCAAACTTGTTCTCTCCCGATCAGCAGTGTCAGCACTGGGACCTTGTTAGAAATATAAATTCTTGGGCCCACCCTGGACCTACTGAAACAGAACCTGTGGGGGTGGGGGCCCCCAGCCCTCCGGGTGACTATGATGCACTCAGGTTTGAGAAGCACGGGTCCACATAATCTTAAGGTCTCTCCTGATACTCCATGATGTGCTATGACTTTAGGCAAAAAGGATTTTCTCAGTTGATCGGTAGTTCATTTACATAAAAATAAAGACATCTTGTATATTTTTGGTCATCAGTGAGACTGAGGAAAGAAGTCAGGAGTCCTGCTGTTTTCGTATAACCCACTCAGGTTGGTTCCTGGCATGGAAAGTGTTCCTGTTAGTATTGGTTAAAGTCACCTTAGTAGATTGTCTCGATTCAGTGGCGTTTCGGTATGTACTACATAGCCAATACAGGGTAGTGGTCAGTTTCATGGGTCTTGCAACCAGATTGACCTGGTATTGAATCCCACCTCTACCACTAACCAGTCGTGCAGCCTTGGGTGCATCACTTAAACCTTTCTGAGCCTCACTTTCTCATCTTTACGAAGAGGATAATTATATACCCATTCCTCAATATTGTTATGAGGATTAAGTAAGAAAGATGCATGCAAAGAGCTTAATATAGCGCCTTGTACATAGTAATTGCCTAGTAATGGCAGCTAGTATTATTATGATGATGCTTATTAGCATAATCATTATTACCGTCATCATCATTTGTTCTCAAGTAAGATGGATTATTCATTTGGACACGGATTTGGCATAAATTTAAAACTGGTAGGTAATTTTTTTAGTATTCCAAAGGTTGTGGTGTCCATTAAAAATGTCTGCTTTCTCCGAGTGTTGTTTGAATGTTCTCAGGCTTTTTAGAAAGTGAGTTTGTGGCACAGCCCAGAGGAAGGTTTCCTAGAGCTCCCCAGATCGGATTCACACCCTAAACCTTTGAGATGAGTCTGCCTAGGTTGGGTTTTCCTTCCCAAATATACAACCATATCAGGACACAAAATTATCTCCGAAATTTAGCCTCACACATAGATGGCTTTCAGAAAGTCGCTTCCCGCCTTCACTGGCCCTGTGGCAGAGGGGTAATGGGAGTTGGTGGCCATAAAAACTTGGCTGCCTTGCTCCACATAGGCTATATATTTCACCAGATCCTCAGAATCCGGTTGAGACGACATAAATCTTGCTTCATCTTCAACTTTAGAAATTGGGACAGAATACAGTAATGAATAATCCGCCGCAGACCAAAAGATCTCCTCTGATGAGGTATAGTAACGCCCCTTTTCCAGATGTCTCTTAAGAATCCCGGCCAAGCCCTGTGCTCCCTCCCTTTCCGGTCAGGGAGCCATGAAAGTAGCCACACCTGGAGTGAGTTTGGGTGGCGGTGTCCCATGCAAATTCCCCTTTCAAGTCATTTTAAGAATTTCAGTGCTGACAACTTTTATTAACAATTCTCCGTGTTTCTGTCATTGAGGGAGAAGGAGGAAACAGTGTCCCTGGTGTATTTCTCGTCAGAGAGTCATGAGTATATTACAGCCTCTCAATTTTTGAAGTAAGCTACATTTCAGGAGATGAAACAAAGGTAACTCTTAACATCTGCCAATATGTTTTCAGTTCTTATATCAAAGAAAGTGAAATAGCCACAAATCCTAAAGAAAGAAATCGAGGTTTAGAATTTATTCAATCAGAATATGTGAAATGCTGAACTAAGTCTACTTTGGCAAGCGAAGTGTTGTCGACAGACACAAATGCTTTCAGGAAGAAGTATCTTAACTGCAAGAGCCTTTTTGGTTAGGTTTCAAAAGCCTTAGGGGCTTGGCTGAGCTCCCCAGATGCTCTAGCAAATGTTTGCGAATTGAAGAAAACTTGTTTAGCTTTAGGGAAAAGAGCACCCCCACCCCCACCCCAGGAAGCATTTGCAAACCCAACGCCCTGTATTTCTCAAAACAACCTTTGGTCCCAAGTTCATTTTCGTGAAGAGTTACCAGAAAATATCTGTTTTTATTTTATTTTTTTTAATTCTTGTCCTTTTGCAAGTCTACAAAAATAAAGCCTATTTAAAATTCCACACTCGTGTAGATGTGGCCTTAGGGAAGACCCATTAGACACAGAGATGATTAATGCTCCCCTCGGAATCTTATTTGCTTCTTCAACTGATTGCTCATATAGAATCTTACTTACCAAGTACTTAAGGATTTAAGTGCCTTATCATTCTTGGAAATCACTATGCACTAGCCTGCACTGGAGAGTGAGAAGAGGTGCAAGCACACAGTGCTTCCTGGATGGGGGAAGAAGCCCACTCCCTCCCACTCTGTCCCACAATACGGTCTCCTAGAGCACCAGTCCTTGCCATACAGGTGCCTGTAGGGCATCTAAATATTGGGCACTCTCTAACTTGTAGAACCATGTTCTTTCAAATGGATATTCATCCTTGCAATCATGGAGGAGGGAAAGGGGAAAGAATTGTTAACGGATTATCCTTTCTAAATGTCTGCTAGACATCTCCCCTTGGCTATCCTCTGGCACAATGAATTTAAGATGCTCCAACCCCAAATCCTTATCTGTACTCCCACCACCTGCAAAAAGTGCTTGGCTCTCGATTTCCCTATTTCTATTCACACCCCACTGAAAACCTCAAAGGCATCCCTGCCAGTTTTCTAACCCTCTTAAAATGCATTCTGCCATTTGCTAATATTTCTTGATAACAATTACTAAATTCAGCCTCTTCAGTCTTCTCTAATTTCTTCCCCCCTTTCTATTCCCACGAACAACCCCTTGTTCAGGTCTTCAATGCCCCACCCCCCGCCATTGATCTGATTCTCCACCGCTCCCCATCCTCGAATTTCCAAGCGCTATAATCAGCCCTCCACATCCACCATGAGAGAGAGCTTTCTAAAAACACAGGCTTGATCATGTCACTAAAAGCCTTCAATAATAAGAGCGAAGAGGCAAGAGGAGAAAAGCTGCGTGGGGTTATCAGAACTCACACTTTAGTGCTCAAAATGAACAATTATCCTGATTTTAAGTATACCCAAGTCATTTTTCTAAAAATTACAATTATTATAGTGAAAATCTTTTTCTCCAGTGGTTGTAGGCAAGACCATTATACACTTACGTTATGGCCGTAATCACATTATGTCAAGAATTTATTGTATGTATGTGTATTTCCGGAAGTTTTGTTTGGTTTATCTAAACATCTGCAGTGATGAACTCTGTTATTTGTGCCACAAACATTTACTGAGCATTTACTAGGTGCCAGACACTGTGTGTGCTATAAATACAACATGGAACTATGGGGAGCTCAGGCTCTTATTTGTGTGTTTTAAGAGCCTTCTTGGTTAGGTTTCAAAAGCCTTAGGGGCATTTACTAGGCCTCTTCCAGGAAGCCTTCCCTCATACTTCTCTTCTCAAATGCAGATGTGGTTTTGAGGAGGAATCTGTGCAACTCCATCTAGAAGGAGCTTTGTTACAGACTCTCCTACTAGTAAAAGTTTCCAGGGAGAGCACTGGGTATTGAAGCTGGGCAAAGACTCAGAAAAGGTAGATGCCTAGTAAATGCCCAGCCCTGTCCGGCTCAGGTTCCCTGGTGGAAGTCCGCCCCTCCTGGGGCTCCCCAGGAGTCACCCTCATGCCCACTAAAGTCCAAGAGAAACCGTAGCCAGCAGCAACTTTCACTTGAGAGAAGGTTCCCTGTAGCTTTCCATGTGAACAAGAGGCCGGGCATGACACTGTGGTCTATAAAATAATTCTGAAATGCCATAATTGCTCTCTACCAGTGAGCATGAAGAGTCACATTAGTATTTAAAAATCATCCAAACAGGCGGGTGCTGTGATTACACTAAATCAACCTAATTTCTAAATCGCTTGAGTAAACCCTTGTTGGATGTTACCATATAAACTTGAAAGAATTCAGGAAAAGAGAGCAAACAAGTTGGGAGCCCTACTGAATGGCAGTGCCTGGCCCAGCTGCCCCCGGCTGCCTTCTTCTGGGGTATAATGGACCTCATTCGATGAGGTCAATGACCTTATTCTGCAAGGTCAGAGTTTTTAAAAGAGCTCTCATATCATTCATTAGTTCGGCAAGTGTTTACTGAGCACTCGCAATGCACCTGCCCCTTCC
Source organism: Phoca vitulina (assembly GCF_004348235.1). Taxonomy (NCBI): domain Eukaryota; kingdom Metazoa; phylum Chordata; class Mammalia; order Carnivora; family Phocidae; genus Phoca; species Phoca vitulina. The sequence goes on from NW_022589742.1 coordinate 9,199,049, forward strand.
CTTGGTGCTGGGTGTAAAGTGGTGAATGACAAGGTGCCAGCTTTCACAGGGCTCACTTTGTAGTGGACTGAGACAGAAAGGGGACCCATGAGTCAGTATGTAATCTAGAACGCTATGGAAAAAAAGAAAGCAGTGCGTGAGGGGAAGAGAGTCTGGCAGGATTGGGATGACAGTTATCTGAAGACAGCCTGGCATCACATCTAAGGAGCTGGCATCTGTATGGGGAGTGGAAGGAGGTTATAACCATGGAGTGATCCAGAGAAAATAGCAAGGACAAAGGCTTCGGGGCAGAAAAATGCTTGAGGTGTTCAAACACCAACCCATAGCAGGGAATGTAGGGAAGTGGGTAGTAGAGAGGTAGCCAGAGGCCAGATAAGTCATGGCCCGTACATATCAGGGAGGTCAGGGTAAATACTCCGGGTTTTATTCTGAGGGTATTGGGGAACTATGGGAGGCTCTTGAGAATTGACAGCACCCGACTCTCATTTTTTTTGTTGTTGTTGTAACGGAATTTTTTATTTTTAATTGTGGCAAAATACACAGCATAAAATTTGCCATCTCGCACATTTTTAGGTGTTTAGTTCAGTGGCGTGAATTATATTCACATTGTTGTGCAACCGTAACTTCCGTCCAGCTCCAGAACGTTTTCATCCTCCCAAACTGAAATTCTGTCCCCGTTAAGCAACAACCCCCCATCCCCTTCTTCCCTCAGCCCCTGGCACCCACCATTGTACTTTTTGTCTCTAGGAATTTTCTGCTCTGGGTTCCTCCTCTAAGCGGAATAATACTTGATTTGTCTTTTTGCGACTGGCTTCTATCACTGAGCATAATGCCCTCAGGTTTTGTCCATGGTGTAGCATGTACTAGAATTCCCTTTTTAAGATTCAATAATATTCCATGGTATGGAGGAACCGCATTTTGTTTACCATTCACCCATCAATGGATATTTGGGTTGTTTCTACCCCTTGGCTATTATGAATGATGCTTTTCATTTTTTATTTTTTAAATTTAAAAATTTTTTTAAAAGATTTTATTTATTTGAGAGAGAGAGCATGAGCAGGAAAGGCAGAGGGACAGGGAGAGAGAGAATCTCAAGCAGACTCCACACTGAGCTCAATTCCAGGACCCTGAGATCATGACCTGAGCCGAAACCAAGAGGCAGATGCTTAACCGACTGCACCACCCAGGTGCCCCTGTCACAGATATTTTCATTTTCTAAAGAATCACCCGAGATACTATGTTGAGATTAGACAGTAGATGTCCAGACTGGAAGCTGGAGACGAGTTAAGAGGCCAGATGAGCAACGATGGAAGTGGTGGAGAAGGTAAGAGGTCATCAAACCCCAATCAGATCTCAAAGATAAATCAGGCAATCTGGGCCCAAGCGGTGGCCACGTTTCTGTGCATTATTTTCCCCAAGGCTAGTGTCTGGTTTAGTGGTTTTCAGTTCTCTCAACTTGCTATGGAAAGTCAGCAAATGCTACTTCTAGAGAAATCTGGTTATTCACCTACAGTGGGATTGATGAAGGTTCCAAGCCATCTAGAAGCCTGGGGGATTTCTCCAGGAGCCAGAAAACCTGAACAAAACACCAAAAATGCTTTATTTTACCCATGGGGGAGTGGGGGAAGCCACCTAAGATGTATTCGACTTTTCTCTGCCTTCTTGAAGAGAGGGCATTGAGACTATTTTAGACTTTTCTGGATGACTCGGTATCACAATTCTGAAAGAGCAACTTTAGTACGGACACAGGTGCATCGCAAGCAATGTCTTTGAGGCTACTGACGTGAGCGGGTCTCCGAGTTCTGTACTTCTGATAGGGGTGCGCTTTCTTCTTGGGGGTTTTGCGTCCCCTCCCGTGCTAATGTACTTGCCGACACTGCTCTTCTTCCTCTTCCTAATCTAGCAGCATGGGGCGCAGCGTCCAGCACTATACCCCTCGGGCAGTAAGCCCTTGATAAATGCTCATAGAATGATGAGAGCTAAATATGTTTACCTCTTGGGTGAAAGAAAAGGAAACGGTCACAGAATGGAGGACTGTTTTGTGTACAGTGTTGCAGTTTTAGTTTTGGCCCTTTGGGGGCCTCTGGTTTTCTTCCTATCTGTTTCTTCACATATGTTCGGAGCAGCCAAGTTCGCCGTATGACTGTGCCCCACACAACTGACCTATCAGGGCCACTAGTAACCACTAAGAAAGACCTGATCGGGCCATGCATGCTGATCCCAGGACAGAGCAGCCGCAAAATGAGAAATCTCTTCCTGTCTCATCTATTCTGGTCATGGCCATACTGTAAAAAGATGTGCAATTTTTTTTAAAAGCGTCAACTGTTTGGCATCTGTTTTAGGGAAGTTCACAAGCACATTTTCAATGACAAAAGAAATGTGTTATTTTCTTTATTTTCTTGCCAAAGAAAAACGCATTCCGAAATGTAGACTATTTGGATGGAATCACATTTAAACTAGAAGTACATGTGAAAATTACAGAACCTTAGAGCAAGAAGGAGCCCAGAGAGATGAGAGAAACAGGGAGACAGAGAGATGTGGGCATGAGGCTAGGTGACACCCTCATGATTACAGCTTACACTGCACTTTTCTTAGGGAAGGATTCCTTCAGAGCTGTTCCTACGATTCAGTTTGCACGTGTAGCCCTGTGTCTGAGAAATATATGGGAAGAGATTTGGAATTGGTAGAGAACTCTGCTGATTATATCAACTTGGGGGGGCCTTCCTTTAAGAGCATGAGCGCTGGATTCAAACCAATGAATGATACCACTGGTTTATACTTAACACTTAACCTGTACTATGCTAAGTATTTTAACTATAACTCATTTAATCACTGATTAGCCCTGTGAAGTAGATACTATTATTGTACCACTTTACAGAGGAGAAAACTGAGGTCTGGGAAATGATAGAGCTGGTATTGAAACCCAGGTTTCGGTGAGGTCAAAGCTAGAGTCCCTAACCACTGTACCGTACTGCATATAAAAAACAAGAGAATCCAAAAGCCTGGGTCTTTGCTAAATGCCCCCGAAGACTAGAGCTGAATGGAACCAACAGGGTGACACTCTGTCTCTCCCAGAGGTCTCCAAGGGAGCTGGTTCCTGCGAGAATGCAGAGCCTCATAGAAGCCAACTGAGGACTCAGCGTAGACGCTGCTACAAGCTAAGCCCCAGAAGAGCTAAGACGGAGTAAAAAACTGAAAGAACAAGAACCAGAAATCATGAGGCTCAGAGAATCAGGTCATGAACGGGCTCATGGCCACGGACTGCCATGCTGAGACAGGGAGCCATGGAGGGCTGGCAAGTGCTCTGGTCCACCAAGCCACAGTCAGAAGGCCAGAGCCACTGGTGCCTAGGTCATCTAGAGGATGTGATGGGCCCTCAGGTGGGGTCTCAGCTCAAACGCTGTTTTCCCCCAAAGAGACAGGTTAACTGTCTCTCTCTTCTCTCCACCAGAATGTGAGCTTCTTCAACCCAGTCACCATATCTTTTTTGTACAAGAATGTATCCCCAGTGCTTACAACAGTGCCTGGCACATAGAATGTGCTCAGTAAAGATTTACGGAATTCAGCCATGCAAGAATGAATGACAGAGCCCAGCTGGCTATCCTGAGCTACAACTCAGATGTCCCTGAGTTCTCTAATCTTAAAACACACAAATAAGAGCCTGAGCTTCCCATAGTTCCAACTCCCTGCTTTCCAGGCACATTGGCAGGATTGCACCTCCCCGCCCCTTTTAAAGTGAGGCGTGGCCCTGCAACTTGCTTTAGCCAGTGAAGTGTGACCAGAAGCTTTGAGAACCTTTCCCTGCCTCTGCAATCGTAGATGCATTGAAGGCGGCACCTCCCTCAGCCTGGGACCCCGAACAAGGACCAGATGGAGAAGAGCCAGCCAACCCGCAATGGACATGGGGCATAGGGCATGCGCAAGAAATCAACTATTGTCTTAAGCCACTGAATTTTAGGGGTTGTTATTTCAGGCCAATACAGCTTGCCTGACTGATATATCATCCAGTTTGCAGAAAAGCTCATCTTTGTATTAGCTTCCCTTTGCCAAGAATTCCTGGCAGTCGTTGAGAAATGCCTACAATTTATAAATCCATTCTGGTTGTCATTTGTCACCTTTAGGTTTTAGACCACAGTTCCAGGTTTCTCTGCTGGTCGCCTCTTACCTCCCCGTAACCAACGTTCCCCAGGCTGCTATTCTTTCATCCAAACCATGTCCCAACAAACGACAACAGAGTTAAGAGCTGGCTGTGGAATTTTACTGAAGGTTTGGGAATAACAGAGGACGCTATGGTCTGAATGTTTGTGAGTCCCCACAATTCATGAGTTGAAATCCTAACTCCCAACGAGGATGGCATTAGGAGGAGCTGGCTCGGGGCGGGGTGGGGGGGGGCTTTCCGAGGTGCTTAAGTCATGAGGGTGGTGCTCTTATGAATGGGATTAGTGTTCTATAAAAGAGACTCTAAAGGCCCCAGTGGCCCCCGCTGGCTGGCTCTTCCCTTAGTCCCATCCCTTAACTGCCCTGTCATGCAGGAAAGGATCTTTAACCTTGTCTACGCTGTCCAGAGGCCACCCTTGACCTTCTCCTCCAAGGCCCATAGGGAGAAGGAAAGTGGAACTCGTCACTATCTCTGCAGAAATGCCACTCTGCCCCCTCCCCCGGGCAGCCTACCGTGTGCATCTTGTACAGGGCAGTTTAGCTCTTCGTCTTCACAACCTCTTCATCCTAGAGCAGAATCTGAGCTAGAGCTTTGCAAATCAAAAGCCCATTGAAGTGATTTCCCCAGAAGAAGAGAGCAGTATTTCCCCAGCAATGAATTCTCAAAGCAAAAGTAAGAAGCTGTTGGCAGCTTTAAATAGCAGCTTCTCCCTGCTCTGGTTAGTTTTGCTTCCTTTGTTTTATTTTTTGATGGATCCGTTCCACCAATCTTGTCCGGTGGCCTCAGCTTGAATGTAAGATCCCTGGGAAGGTTCACTGTATCTGCTGCTACTCTGTAAAGAGAGGTAGATTCACAGAGGGGTTAAAAGTTTGGACTCTGGAGCCAGACCTCCCTTCACAGAGTAAGCGCTAAGTGTTTCCTATTACAGTAATGCCTCTGGGATGACCTGCTGACATGTCTGGTTCCCTTTCTAGAGAGCTGAGGCTGGATGGATTGCAAGGGCTCATTATCTTTAATGACCAGAGGCAGAACTAGTTCAAGGGCTGGGTGCCAATCTAAATTGCGGAGGGAAGCTAAGACCGGTACCAAAGGTACGGATCTGAGAAGCGAGGCCACAGGCAGGGAGCCAGGCAAGAGATCAAGACCCAAAAGCAGGAAAGTAGAATCCACGACAAGTCTGGGACTTAGACCCTTGACAAGACCAGGGACCTGGTGCTTGTCGTGAAGGTGTGGTGTGGAGAGGCCAGGACCAGGCTGACCCGCACCCCCACCCCCCAGGACCAGGCTGACCACCCTCGGATGAATGATTTTCCCTCTCAGCATGATAAAGCCCCACCAACAAATGACCTCGCAAATAGACCTCATGATTCTCCTTTGCAGATTAAGAAATCGAGGTTTCGGGGTGGGGGTTGTACGGATTGCCTAAGGTCATCGAGCTTATTCATCTGCAGAGCTGGGATTCAAGCTGAGGTTGAACCGACTCCAAAATCGGTGGCCTTTGCGCTCCCCACTAGACCACGTGACCTCAGTAGACCTGTGCTCAGGGGTACACAATCTAGTAGTAAGGGAGGCAAATGCCAACAAGTAGCTCACATCGAGGTATGCTAGAGGTCTGTTCAAGGTACGGTGGGGTATGAGAGCAAGAAGGTGTTCTCAACAAGTCAGCTTGGGGGGTGTGCTGGAGGGCTGGTCGGGGAGGTCTTCCTAAGAGCAGCAGTCCCTTGAGCTGAGTCCTGATAAAAATTACCAAGGGGGCAGGGAGTAGGTGGTAGGTGCTTGGGGGGTGTGGAGTACATTCCTGACACAGGAAGCAGTGTCCATATGGGAACTGTCATAAACACGTTTCAAATGAAAAAACAAACGTCTCTTCAAGCCAAAAGCCTATATTACAGTTGCTGATAGTTCCGTTTCAGAAGTTCAGAGACCCGACCACCAAAGGAAAATACAACAGAACCAAAGGGAAAAACCAAAGGCATCGCTAATCTGCCATCTGCACCGATGATGTAGGAAAATAAACGAGAGCTAAGCAAAACAAAACCAAACAAAAAACGCCTCAAACAAAAAAGTCTTCTTTTGAGACAGGAGGAAAGCTCTGTCTCCCAAAGCCACGGTCGTGTTTTCCGTGTTTATGCTGCTGTGTGACCGGGGCCTCAGAGTCCCGTTGGGGGCCTGTCCCTTTTTTATGCGACGGGGGCTCAGTCCGTCTCCAGCACTTCCCAGAGTCAGGCGGGAACCCGCTTCAAATGCGGAGGCTTGATTTCAGCTGGTTGCGCGGCGCCCGCCATCCAAGCCACAACATCTGAACGCAGCCTCCTCCCAGGCAAGGAAACAGTCAATAAGGAAATACCATAGTTCGGCTCTTTGCAACTCGCTCGAAGTGTGAGGCGGCGCTTCATTTCCTGATCGCTCAGGTGGAAATTGTAAAAACAATTAAGAGCAATGACTAATCACCGAATCAAAGCAGGTTGCCCAACTCATTTGCAATTGTGTGCTCAGTTCTGTGTGCCAACAAACAAAGACTCGGGGAGTTTATTATTTAAACCAATTAAAAGCTCTAGGCAAAGCGAGTAGTCAATTTGTGGCCACGTGGTGGGAAAACATCGGTTGGAAGAGCCTGAGGAATTTCGTGAGCGGAGCCATATGGCCAAAATCGGAATGAAGAACCCAGGATCGCCGGGGAAAGTCTGCACGGAAAGCAATTTCAGAAGGAAAAGCTTCACCTAGCAAGAGCAGACTTGTGCTCTGTGCTCGCCTCTCCCCGGCAGCCCCCCCCCGCCACTCCCCGCCACCTGCCCCCCTCCCCCCGCTCCCCCACTAACCCCCCCTCCTCCACTCCCCTTCCCCTGCCTGCCCCCTCCCCCACACCCCCACCTCCCCCATCTTCTAGCCTGCCTGCAAGGCGGGTAGTTCCAACCAACAGTAAAAGGAAAAAACGAACTGACTAAAATTCAAGGTCTGACTGTTCAGCAAGAGACATTGCTAAATTTCCTGTCCACCATTTGCACTTTTATGTATTTTAGGGCTACCTAGAGAGTTCTTAAAGGCCCAGATGATGAAAATCGGCCTCCCTTCTTCCCAAATGAGGTGCACAGTCCATCTGGAGAGGGCACTCACACTTTTGTATGAAGCTGTGGGCCGTAAAACAGAAAGTAAAGAATTAAAAACTGAAGCCATTTGGTAGCAGTTATAAAAAAAAAGCGGAGGGAGGTAGAAGGGGGTGCGGTGGGGGCAGTTACTTGAGCAAATTAGATTTACAGAATGGATATAATGGAGTAAACCTTTACTGAAAGTTCCTTTTCACGTCCCCATGAGATATTTTCCACTAACATTTTTGTTTTCTGGCCTACACGTCCCTCTGCGCCTAACCACTTCCCCCACATCTCCCTCCCCCTGCATTTTCCTGGAAAATCTAATAATTCTGGTGCTCCTAATGGATCTCACTTCTTAAGGTCCTGGTCCCTTTCTCCTTCAAGTTCGCTCCAAAACAAGCATTCACAGACACTCCTGATTATAGAAGGAGGAAGATCCATTGTACCAGAACCAACTGGAAGATTTTGACAGCTCCGTCAGCTGCAGCTGTCCTGTACCACGTTGCATATTATAACTAATGCACTAAGATGAAATCATTTTTGTACATCAATAAACAATGTGGTTCATGGTATGTGGACAAGTAAATTGAGTAAATTCAGCTGTAGCGTCCTTCCTTCCAAAAAGTCTAGCACTGTCGATACTCCCAAAATTAATAAGGCACCCCTGTCCATGTGTTGTGGGGTGGTCAGGATCACAGCTCCCACTTCCTGCAACGTGGAGGGTGGCAGCAGGGAAAGGGTGGAGGGGCTGCCATGCTCTCTGCCTGAACTTAGCCTAAGGGTTACCTTGCAGCGGGCATCCCATTCCCTCTCATGTACTCTAGCAAGTTGGCAGGGGCAGGCCCGACCGGCCCTGTAAAGTCAGAGGCCTGTAGAGCGTGAGGTCGAAAGGCACCAACTGTGGGACTTGTGAGTTCCAAAGCTGACTCTGCTACTAGAAGCTGAAAAGTCCTCGGATAGTCAGCCAGCCTCAGGGGCCCGCTTACCAGCCAAAGAATCTTCCCTCTGAAACTATCAGATGTGGAAGCGAGTGATTGTCTGATAGACCAGGCGCTGAGAGCCTGTCCCCATTTCTAAGCCAGTGGGGATGTGAGTGGCGTGTCACAGAGATGAACTGAACTGGTTTGAGTAGTAGGACTTAAAAGAGGTGGTTCAAAGCTCTCTTCCCCTCCACCACCATTTTTTTTTTATATAAGAAATGGGGGCCTGTCTGCAGTCATCCTTGAGGTTCTATCCCGTGCAGATTTGGGATGGCCCTCCACCTGTGTGAGAGCACCAGGAAGTCTGCTTAATTTACAAAACAGAATGCCAACCCTACCTCGTGGCTACCAACCAAGATGGAGTTCTTCGGGGGAAGAAATGGGCACAGCCGGGGCAGGCAAACCCCAGTCCCTTTGAAGTGAGGCAGGGCCACGTGACCTGCGTCGGCCAGTGATGTGTAAGTCTAAGTGCGATATGCTAATTCTAGGTAGAAGTGGGTAACTTCTTCCATTAGTGAGCTTCCAGAGCTCTCTTGGCCCAGCCCGGTAATCCCCGAAGCACGGTGTTGAGATGATGTCATCAGATGCCACGGAGTGAGTACACAGAACCAACCCGACCCATGTCGCCCATGTAGCATGAGCGATCAAAATATTTTTGTTGTGTCAGACCGCTAAGACTTGGGTGGTGGTGGTGATCTCAGCATATTCTAACCTGTTCTGACCACTAAACGTTAGAATCTCAGGCTATATAGTTCTTTTCATTCCCAGAGCTGTACCTTAGTCACTCCCTGGAGAGTCTAATCTTGATTAAAAAGCTATTTTACCAAGTGGAAAACATGATTTAGATAAGTAATACTAGAGGCACTCTAAAAGACATGTTGACCATCCAATCCTTTCGACTCTCCAAGGTCTAATTTTATGCCAAATTAAATATCCAGAAAGTAATTTATCTTAACTGATTTAGCGGAGGTCCATGCAGAAATGCATTTGTTAAACTTTAAGTTATTATTCAAAATTGCTCTACAAAAATGTCATTCTCTGCAGAAAGCAAGGAAAGGTTGCGTACAATGCTCTTTGGATCACAGGCCATGTGATAAAGTCTGCCTGAAATCTGGTTCCGAGGCAGAAAAGCTCTCCTTTGTTTATTCAGCTTGCTTTATTTAGACAACTGGAATCATATTTCCATTTTTACTTTGGCTACCAGTGTGCTCAGAGCTAAATTTATCGTTCCATTTCCAGAGTTATCATGTTCCTTCTTCCTGGCATAATTCCTTTTGCTTCTAACTCCAGTCTTTATTTTTATCTTACAAATTGCTTTCAAATCCTTTAGAAATATTGATAGCGATAGATTTATGAATTATTTTCTTTTCAAGGCAGACTCACTTGCAGAGCCAAACACCTCCACAAAGTGAATCCTGTCCATTCCCGTGAGACCCAGTTCCAAGGGGTCACTGCCACTCATTGGTCTCTCTGCTGTCTTCCAAGGGAAGAAAATAGTGTCAGAGGCTACTGGATGGAGTTTGTTTGGCCTTTAGAGGTATAGGGACCTTGTTTATTTGATTTGGGGTGGAAGAATTAGGCTACAAACTCAGAAATAATCTAATTATCTGTAGTCTGGGAATAGCAGAATAGGACAATAAAAGGACACAGAACATTCTAGGCAATTCTATTGCAAAGGAAACTTTACCATGACGGAATCTGTGATTGTAGATAAACTTGGTATTTTATGGTACCTATAGAATTGAAGGGAGAGAAAGAAGAAATACACAAGGCTAAACCACTAAACCAAGTAACTTTGTAAAAGTCCCAAGAAGCTCAGTAAATTGTGTTTCTCAAATGAGGGCAGGGTTTCTCAACCTCAGCACTGTAGACATTTTAGGTGGATAATTTGTTGTTGTTTTTGTGGGAGGGCCCTGTGCATTGCAAGATGTCTGGAAGCACCCCTGGTCTCTACTCACTCTACACCAGTAGCACTCCCCCCAGTCATGACAACCAAAAACGTCCCCTGGGTGGGGTGGAGTGGGCAGAATTGCCCATCATTGCAAATCACTGAGTTAAAGTTAATCTTTGATCAGAAATTTCTGCCAGAGTCTGCCATATACCCTGTCCTCTCATCTATCTTATAAAAGAATCACAAGAGCTGTGTTAGTGTATCTACTATGTGTCAGACACCTGACACGCATTATCTCATTTCATCCTCACCACAGCCCTATGAAACATTCGAAGTTTCGAGAAGGTCACACAAGTAGTGGGAGAGAGAGCTAAGAGACAAATCCAGACCTGCTTGGCTCTAAACCTGTGTTCTTACCCACTGTTCAAACCAGATCAACAATGGTAGAGGGTACTAATTATCCCAATTTTACAAATGAACAAACTGAAGTTATTCCAATTGAAGTGATTTACCAAGAGCACACAGTTAGCCCTTGGCAGAACCAGGGTTCTAATCTAGATTTCCATGACTCAAAAGACACACCTATTTTTTTTTCTCCATATGGATCTATTAAGTGGTTGCTGGGCCATTTGTACCCTCTCCCACTTGGGTGCCAATACAGGCAAAAGGGTGAGACATCTGGAACCAATGAAGTTCAGAGATTGCACCAAAGGGAAATACCAAAGCAGTGGCAATCAGCGAAAGAAAAAAAAAAAAATCCGTCAGTACTGGGGAGGCCACACAGCTACCAAAGTTTGCAGTGAGAAGAAACAGCCCAACTACTACTACCACTTAGGGAACTCTTTGAGTATTTCTCCAGTAATCCTTGACCCTCACCTGCTTCGCTGCACTCCCCAAACAGAAAAAAAAAAAAAAAAAAAAAAAAAACCAACCTTGTGACCAAGTTCAGTTTTCTTAAGGCACTTTGAGATGATTTTGCTTTATGTCTGCTATGACTGAGCCAGACCAAATCATATTTTCTGCAATGATGATGATGAAAAGTCAATCTCCCATGAACTCCCCACATGCCCGAGCTGGGATTTAACATGGCAAAATTGATGTGTGAACCAGTGTTGCTATTTAATGTGGTTTCTATCAAAGTGTTCATAAAACCTGGGGCTGCAGCTGGCCCCCATTAGGTAGTTTCTTGGTGAAAGTTTTCCAAGGAAAACTTTTTTAACAGCTTCATAAAGCCAGGCACAAAAGGGCAGGGCAATGACTGGCTGAAAGACATGGGACTTTTTATCTTTGAAATGTTAAATAGGAGTTTGTTCTGTTTATTTCTGAAAGAAAAATTGGAAGGCATTAAAGGCTATATTTTGAGCCTTGCAGGATTTCAGTCATATAGTCATGTGTTCATTTGTTCAATATTTATTTAGCACCTACTATATGCCAGGCCTTGGGCCAAATACTGGGAGGAACAAAAAGATGAGTAACACTTGGGCTCTTGGGAATGTGGAGGGGGAAAGAGACTGGTGAGAACACAAAGCAGTCTGGGACCAGGGTTTCAATGTTGGAATTTATAAAGTTATCTAGAAGAGTGCTTGGTGCCAAGTAAGGGCTCAGAATACGTGTGCTTCTTCCTTCAACAGGTACAATTTGATGCTAATACTTTGAGGATAATCACTCGTTTACTGCTAAAAGATAACTATCAACCTCACACAAAAGCTAATGTTTGGGCCCCCTTTTGGGAATGTGTGGTGTTGTTTTAAAAAAGAGCTTTTCATCTGAACAACCAGATGCATATGTTAGTTCTGTACATAACACCATTAAACCTTCCCTGCATGCCTATATAGTCCCTCTGCTCTTGGGAGACTCATACTCTAGTGTGAGGAAATTACATTTGTACCTTCTTATGGATATAATGTAAAAGAGGTCTTTTGACCCACAGACCCAGGCTAGTTCCAGATTGGTGTTAAGTATTGACCATTCATCCAACCAACCCTTCCAGTCCACCATCATGGGTTATGATGCTATAGTAGTTCAGAGGAGCAACTTGATCTCCTGGGGGATGAGGTAGTCAGGTCAGTCTCTGTGAAGGAGACACTCCAGAAGCTAGGTCTTGAGGATGCAACTTGTACATGAGTACGAAGAAAGAAGAGAGATGTTCTAGAATGGGGATAGCCTGAGCAAAGGTGCAGAAGTAGGAACATGCCTGGCATGTTTGGGGAACAATGAATAAACCCAGGTTGACAGGAACACAATTCAGAGGAATAGTGGGACATCAAAGTCATGGTAGTTAGGGTCAGATCATGGGGATCTCAAATCCCAGTCTAGGGTACTGCATGAAATTAGTAGCCTATATTTGTCGCAAACATTATTCTTGGAAAAATATGGAGTGAGGATTAAGTTGAGTCCCCAGATTCTCAAGCATTTGGTTCTTAACAATGTCATTCATTATACAGAGTCTCAGAACTGTTTGTCCTTCCCAAAGATCCCCATACTATGGAATCCATAGGACTTTGGGGGCCTCTGAAAGAAAAGGTCCTGAGAACTCATGGCAACACAGTACCTGGGCAATGTGTCCCTGAGAAAAGGAACTAGCATTTGCAGACACTGTGCAAGACCTTTGTACATATATTCTTTAATTCTCACAAAAACCCAATGAGGTAGGTTCTAATATAATCCCCATTCTACAGAAGAGAAGACTGAGCCTCAGACAGTAGAGCAAAACAGGATTCAAACACTGGTCTGTTTTATTCTAAATCCAGTATTCTTTCACTATACCACACTGTCTCCTGAATGGAATCTCTTTGTAAAACTGAGTGGGGGCATCCTGTGATTAATCCCTACCTCTAGCTGTTATTCTCTTAAAACTTAATAGTAAAATTCCTATTTTCCTGTTGTCCAAATGTTCTTGAATGTTAAATGTTTTGGGGTTCTAGCCAAATTAGGGAAAACAATGAGCTCAAGGACTTCCAGAACGATTCATTATAAAGGTCAAACTACCCCCCAAATTTAGTCAGCCACCAAAGGACACTATTCCATGGACCAGAGAAAATGGTAGCAACTGGAGCTATCCAGGTGGCTCAGGTTGAGGAGAGATCTATCAAACCATGGGCAGACATGGATTGGCTCTGCTATTCTGGTAGGCTCTGCTGCCTAATTAACCATCATATCACTGAAACTACAGTGAACAATTATACTGGCAGGTAACCTAGTACAACACTCAATGGTTTGCAAAGGTCTACAACTGCCCTCTGACACACCACCCCCCCCCCAACGTCATAAATGAGGACACTGAAGTTCAAACTAAGGTAACTAAACACTAAGTAACTGGCTCAAGGTCACATATCTCAAAAAGTGGCAAAAAGCGGGATTCAAAGTCTGGTCTTTCCACCCCAAAGTTCAATACACTGCTCTTTAAGTGCCAAAGCACTTATTTGCCTTCATTTTGGCAACATAACTAGTCAAAAGACTACAAAAAGTCACCGACTTAAGTGCTTTGAATTCTCGATGCTAAACTTCCAGTTTCTGAGGCTTTTCTCTCCAGCCCCACCTCCAGCTCTCCAATGACTAGACTGACCAGGGGGTCTGGCCCCATGCAGACATAGTCTATGTGTCATACGTGCGGGGGAACTCCATCTCCAACTCCCAAATGCAATAAACATGACTTTTAACCTTAAGGAAATCCAAAACACATGGCAGCCATAAAAATGGTATTGGAGAAATTAACAACAGGTTATCAGAGAGACAAGAATTTCCAGTAGTGTTATATAGATGAGTCACGACAAGCCTCTGTCAAAAGACATGGAGGATATTATAATGATATAGATGACAAAGAAAACATAGGAGCGAGATAAATAGCCACCCGGTGAGCAAGGCAGAGACACTCAAAAGTCTCTCTAGAAAGTCTAGTCATCAAGCCACTCTATTCACCGGCTCCCCTACGCTATCACATATTTTGAGTAATATATGCATGAAAATGCTTCTGCATACATCCTTGTCTTTGTCCATCAATCAGCTAATTCGTTATGGATGAGAAAACCAGCAGATGGCACAACTGCTACCTTTTAGCGCTCAAGCGAGTGGTCTGTTTAGCTTCTGAGATGAAGACCCTGATCTAGGTCCTTAGGATCTGATTAGGAGCTGTATTATGCAAGAGCCTCCTACTTCACAGCCCTTCATACAGTGGTTCTCAAACTTGAGAGTCTATCATAATCACCCAGAGGGCTTATCAAACCAGACTTCTGGGCCCCGCCCTCAGTTTCGGATTCAGTCGGGCTGGGGCAGGGCTCAAGAAGTGGCATTTCTAACAAGTTCCTGGGTGCCATGGACACTACTAGTCCCAGGGGGCCACACTCAGAGAACAAATGCTGCACAGCCACCCAAGCAATCATCTGAAAACACTTATTCTGTTTGTTATCACTCTTTTCAGGTACGTTCGGTGGCTCCGGACTGCTGAAGTTCAGACTCTGGTTTCTGGGACTGCAAGCTCCAGCCACCCATTCTTGGCAACCTTGTGTCCTGTACTCACAAACACAGACCCTCCCGTGCAGACAGGAAAGTTTCCTCACTGGTCCCTAAACTCAGCATTTTCACTGCTGACTTCAACCCTTGCTTCATGCTGTTTCCCTCAAAGAAAATGCCTCCATCTTTCTTTTGCCTGTCGGTATCTGCAGCCTTTGACTCCTACTCCATTTCTTCTAAGTGGCCTTTCCTGGCTGTTCTGGCTGCATTAAGTTCTTCCTTTTTAAAAAGCCAATAGCAATTCCAAATTTGTACTCCTCAGTTTAGCAAGCAGGAAGTTGAGCAGTTGTACCTATGTCTCCTCTAGGTATCTAAACTCTGTTCCCTCAAGGCCCATGTCCTAAGCAGTGTTTCATTAGCCTCTCCTTCCAGGACCCACGGCAGTGCTAAACAATAGGACCCAGGGCAGTGCTAGACAAATAGTATGTACTCAATATGGTAGTTCCCACTTATCCACAGGGAGTCCATTGTAAGACTCCCAGTGGATGCCTGAAACTGCAGATAGTACTAAACCCTACATAGACTCTGTTTTTCCTATACATTCATGCCTACGATAAAGTTTATTTTTTTAAAAAAGATTTTATTTATTTATTTGACACAGAGAGAGAGGGCGCACAAGCAGGGGGAGAAGAAGGGGGAGAAGCAGGCTCCCCACAGAGCAGAGAGCCCAACATGGGGCTCGATCCCAGGACCCTGGGGTCATGACCTGAGCCGAAGGCAGACGCTTCGCCGACTGAGCCACCCAGGCACCCCTGATAAAGTTTAATTTATAAATTAAACACACTGAGAGATCAATAATAATAAAATATATAAAATAATAAAATGTATAACAATATACTGTAACTACATAATATGGTCTCCCCCTCTCAAAATCTTGCATCGTATGCACTCACCCTTCTTGTGATGATGCGAGATGATAAAATGCCTACATGATGAAATGGAGTGAGGTGAATGACGGAGGCATCGTGACACAGCGTGAGGCTACTGTTGACCTGCCAGTGCATCAGAAAGAGGATCATCTGCTTCTGGACTGCAGTTGACTGTAAGGGTAACTGAAATCACGGAAAGTGAAACCACAACTAAGGGGGAAGTACGGCAAGTACATTTTTAAACCTACAACTTCATTAATTAAGGAGGCTTACTATATTTTTTTAAAACTGGTGAAGCTTGGCACAATAATAAATGGTATAATTAGGCTGGTTTGTTTTCAAGTTTTTGTTTGTTTTACATTTCTTTCATGTTTGGAGAATTTCAGAGGACAGTTACATTTGTAAAATTAGGTTGAGAACAGACATGACAACATGAGTACAATCTATGCATTTGCTGATCTCTGCTGGATATTTCCCAATATGCTCACACATGGAGCACAGACCTAATTTACAGAACTCAACTTAACCCTCTGGTAACGCAGATGCATCATAGGTGTTTTTGACCCAGATCAGCACTGAACACTGATCTAGACATATGCTAATTAAGATTTCATTAATGACGAAAATATCCTGCCTTTGAGGGATGCCTTGGTGAAACTAGAGGGAGATTAAAAAGACAATTACATTTCTTAAATCAACCCCCTTGTTCTCCATGAAATACTTTGAGGCTGATTTGGTTTAATTCCACCTTCTCAAAAAAAATCTCACTTGGGGGAAAATGGGAATATAAAAGCAATGATCTCCCAAAGCAAATTTAAGCTATTCTAACAGGGACACTGCATGTAGAAAGCAAGTAATATCTTAAACTATGCTGTCTGGGCTTCCCCCCCTCCCCATAAAATCTGAGTTGAAAGGAAAGGAAAGCAGAAAAATGAAAAGAAAGGAAAACAGGCAAAAATTGTATTGACACACACAAACTAGTTTGAATTTTAAAAGAAGACTTTAGTCCATTCCTAAACAGATTACTAACCTGGGTTTGATTTTAGTCAAACATCTGGTACTTTTACTATCAATTGTTG
The DNA here is from genome assembly GCF_004348235.1 of Phoca vitulina. Lineage (NCBI taxonomy): Eukaryota > Metazoa > Chordata > Mammalia > Carnivora > Phocidae > Phoca > Phoca vitulina. The sequence continues at coordinate 9,215,625 of NW_022589742.1, forward strand.
TCTTCACTCCAGTCTCATATAACCACACATAGTTTCTAGAACATGTGAGGGAGTAATCACCTGGCAGCTGGACATCATTCCAATGACAGTGCCAATGTTCCTCAACCCAGTGGCATTGGTTAGAATTGGCAACGAATTTTGACTTTATTTTGGATTCCCTTCTCTCCAAGGAGGTTCTCCAACTCCAAATACTTTGCTAGACAAGTGACTGCTTAAATGAGTGCAAAGTAACAGGCTTGTTGGTCTCTATGGCAGGCCATACATAATCACCATAGAAATATATAATTACACCTGTCAACCTCATCTTGTGTAATTGATTCAATGACTAACAATGTCAGTGGCAGGCTAAGCTTTGAGGTCTCGCTGTGAGAAAATACTCATACATGGCTAAACATCTTGGTGTCTTAATTGCTTGTCATACTGCCAAGGCTCCTGTGTTGTATCTATCTCCACAGCAACAGACTAGAATAGATAAAGCACATTTAATAGCCGAAAAGTGAGTTGATCACCTTGTTTTTGTTTTATAGGCCCTTAAAAAAAATCATGGAGTTGTCAAAAATAATCTGGTTATGAAGCCAGATTTGAAAGAGAAGTCTAAAATATCATTCTGTGCACTGAAAAACTAGATGCATGCTTCATGCTTTTCAAAAAGCAATCCTCTAATTATGATTATGAGCAGAGAGGAGCAGTCCATGCTTGAACATGTACAAAGGCACAATGTGACATGAAGTTTTCATCACACTCACTGCCTTTTCAGGAGTTGCTGGAACACATTAAAATCTCTCAACCACAAAGCAAGAAAGCCCTGGAAGCTCCTGGCCATTGGCAGTTTTTTTCTGAAAGGGTGGTTTGGCGGTCTACACCATGGTTAGACAGAGGCCACCAACCCAGGAGACAAACACACCAACCATAATCACGTGGAATGAAAATGCAGAATCATGGCTAGAGTTGTAACAAAATGCAGTAAGTTATTTTTGAAATTTAACAAATTATATTCTGTGACTGGTGCTCAAAAAGCACAGTGACTAATTGAAAAGTGTCAAGAAGCCTGTAGATTACCATGTTTTACCCAATATTAGATAACTTTTGATACACATGACAGATACAAAGTCACTCTCACATCCAATCTCTATCCATCTCTTATTTCTATTTGACAAATTTAACAAGCTGTCTTTTATACCAACCATACTCAGACGACTGCTTTCCAAGGCTACCAAATCCCATTCATTCATTCACTGGGTCAGTCATTCAACATAGTTTTGAGTGCTTACAATGTGCCAAGCACTGTGCTAGGTGTCGGGACGCAACAAAAGAGAATGCGTGTTATGGGAACACATAGGAGTGGCATTGACCCAGACTCAGATGACCAGAAAATTGTTCCTGAGGGAGATGACACCTAAGCTGAGTCTTATAGGGAGAGTAGAGTATTAACCTGGTTTTGGAGGCTGGGGAGGAGAGAATAGCTACTATAAAAACTCACAGAGGTGAGGAACAAAACAGCTAGAGCATGAAATGGCATAACAAGAGATTTGGCTTGAGAGGGAAGAAGGAACCAGCTCATGGAGGGTATTAATACCATATTAGGGATTTTAGGTCCTGGTCCTGAAAGAACTGGAGAACCAGTTTTTTTAAGTGTGTGCTTGGGAGGGAGGAGGATGGGTGTACATGTTAGGAATATTACCTGTCTGAACTGTTAAGAATAGAAAAACGCTTCCAGAAGATTAAGATTTTTCCCCCTCAATTGTATTCTCCTTGACCAGAGTATCTGACACTGCTCATAAGATAGTTTCTTTGATATTTTGCTTTTCCACTTCTCTTTCTCTAGCTCCTTTGCTGGTCGTTTTTCTCCTGTCAAATCCGTTGATTCTTTCCTTTTCTCACTGTCACCAACCCTATATAGGCTATTCCAAATTACCTTCTTAATTTGTTTCCCTGCCCCCTCTAATCCATCTTGTACTCTTCTAGAAAATTTCTCTTCTTAGTTCCACCTTCAGTGGTGCAATGTACATCTGATGTGTCTATTTGCATAGCAACCATGTCCCCATTGTTAGTAACAGCATCATGATTTTCCTTTGGAAAACAACTCCTCCCCCAGTGGATGCTGTCCCAACTTCCTCTGGCCAAAGGCCAGTTATGTAACCTAGGCCAAGCCAATCAGACTTTCTATGGAATGTGACTCTTGACCCAAAGGATTGAGAGTACTGGGATCTAGTTCATCCTAAGAGCAGAATGCTGAACAGTCTGTATTTTAGTTCTTGGACAGTCTTGGGGCTGTCACGGTTTTTGTCCTTGCTAAGGTCTGGTTGTTGTGTATTCCCTTCAGGTCGGGAAGTTATCCTATACCCTTCTAATGTGTGTGTGTGTGTGTGTGTGTGTGTGTGTGTGTGTGTGTGTTTATATAGCTCAGGTTAGCCACAGTCCACTTCTGTTGCTTGCAATGAAGAGTGCTATCTTCCTACTGGCATTAAAGGCCCTTGCCCAGCCTATCCAAACATATATACCATCATTAAGCAACTAAATCCTCTGCTACAATCCAATAAGTCTCCCTTCTCTACTCCTGACACCACACCTATTTTTATATCCCCAACTCCATACTTGTGCTTTTCCCCTCCTAGTCTGTCCTTACTCTGTTACACTTGACATGGGTGAAGGGCACATTATATGAGGGGCACTGTACTAGGGATGGGAAAAGAAGAGATGAGAGAAACATAGGTCCAACCTTAAAGAACTGTCTCTTCTTCCTTGGCCCCCTGTCTGAAGATTTCCCAGTAACTTCAGGCACATTGATCTCTAGGTCCTAAGGACTTTGTCCTAATGGTCTTCCCCATTAGTGTCTCACACAGGTGAGAATTAGGATAGATATTGTTGAATATTGTGCTCTAATGGTGTCTTTTCTCCCCAGCAAGGTTATAGGCTCTTCAGGAAGAAGCCATCTCTTGAAATACCTCTCATCCTCCCTACCAACCCCACCCATCAACCTGAGATTTTTGTGCAGTAGCACAAATTTTTTGGATGCTAAGGAAAAAATATAGAAAAGAAATTTCCTTCTAATTTATGCCCATCCTTGGGCTGCTCATTTGTTAGGTAGTGTAGTATTTGACAGGCATTGGTTTTGCAGTCAGACAGACTGAGTTTCAATTCTGGTTCTGCTACTTATGAGCTGCATGTCTACACCACTAAGCCTCAGTTCCCTTATCTGTATATTAGATGACATGATGTATATCAATGTGCCAAGAAGGGTACCTGGCACATAGAAAACATTTACTAAATGTTAGTTCTTTTCATTAAAATGATGATTATTTTCTTAACCAATACCCAAAACCTAATTTTATTTTCTTCAAATGCCAAATTCTGAATCTGTGGCAGCAAAAAAGGCTATATTGGATTTCCCTTAAAAATAGAGTAAGATGTATTCTGTAGACAAACCTAGACTATTTCTAAACCACTTCCATCTCCAAAAGTCATTGATCCAATTTCACAGAGAGAGGTGTTTACATATAAGCATACAAAGACTGTTTCTCTTTATATCTTCCCTAAAGATAAGTTTTCAAAGTCTGTGGCTATCCTACCTAGTGTGGTGGTTAGCATGGGCTTTAAAATCAACAGAGCCTAGGGTTGAATCCCAACCCCACCAGTTACTGGATGGTAAAGCTGGAAAAGACTTCTCTGAGCCAACGTTTTTTCTCATCTATAAAAATAGAAAGGATAACTCTTAGCTTATGAGATTATTGTGAAGATGTGATAAATATTATATAACCTAAGTGTAGAGTATCATGCTTGCCCATTAGTAAGTATGCAATAAAATGAAACCCAAAAGCATATCTCATAAAAAGAAAGCTTGATTAACTGGACCTCATCAAAATTTGAAAAGCTTGCTCTGCAAATGACCCTGTTAAGAAAGGATGAAAAGATAAGCTACCACCTGGAAGAGAATATTTTCAAATAACTTATCTGCACAAGGGACTAGTATTTAGAATATTTAAGGAACTCTTAATACTCAATATTTTTTAAATAAAAATAAAAAACAGACTAAACATGCAAAGATTTCACCAAAGGTGATATATAGATGACAAAGAAGCATTTAAAAAGATGTTCAACATCATTAGCCATTAAGGAAATGCAAATTAAGATCAATAATGAGATATCACAATATATCTATCAGAATGACTGAAATAAAATATATTGACAACAACAAATGTTTGTGAGAATACAGAGAAACTAGATGACTCATCCATTGCTGGTGGGAATGTAAAATAATACAGCCACCCTGGAAGAAGTCTGGCAGTTTCTTATAAAACTGAACATGTGAGGGGCACCTGGTGGCTCAGTCGGTTAAGCATCCAACTCTTGATTTTGGCTCAGGTCATGATCTCAGGGTTGTGAGACAGAGCCCTGCATCGGGCTCTGCACTGGGTGGGGAAGCCTGCTCTAGATTCTCTCTCTCCCTCTCCCTCTGCCCCTCCCCCAACTCTAAAAAATAAAAATAAAATAAAATAAAATAAAACCGAACATGTGATATGGGTCATCATATTACCTAAAAATTGCATTCTAGGGAATTCCCATGAGAAACAAAAATTATATCACAATAAAATCTATACACGAATATTCCTAACAGCTTCATTCTGGAAACAGTCCAGATGTTCTTAAAATGGTGAATGGTTAAACAAACTATGGTACATCCATACCATGGAATACTACGTAAGGTGCTAAGAGCAGTCAAATTCATAAAGACAGAAACAGGGGAGGAGGAAATGGAAAGTTGTTGAATGAGCATATAGTTTCAGGTTTGCAAGATGGAAAGAGTTCTGGAGATGGACTCCACCACGTTGTGAACACACTTAACACAACTGAACTGTACACTTAAAAATGGTTATGATGGTAAATTTTATGTTATGTGTATTTTTACCACAATTAAAAATTTTAAAAAAGGAAGAAAAATATGAAGCGATGGTTTTCAAGACACTGAACCTCAGGCAACAAAGAACAGTAGTCCCTGAGAGACAGTAAACAAACAAGGTGAGCCCTATGACTGCCATAGCGCACTACCTGGATAAAATGTGCAATCCTGGGAGCAAGGAAGGGAAAAAATATCACTGCTATTGCTCAGCATCATGAGAGAGGATTGGACGACCTATCACTAGCCTGGGAAAAGATCCAAATTCAAAATTCAAAGGTTTAGTTTCTACTGAATGTGTATAGCTTTCATACCATCATAAAGTCAAAAAAATCATAAGTAAAACCATCATAAGTCAGGGACTATCTGTATAAAATTCCATGTTTTTTAGTATATTTACAGAGTTATGCATCACCATATGCACCACCATGTATCGCTTTTAGAATATTTTCAAAACCTCAAATAGAAACCCTGCACTCCTTAGCCAGCAACCCCCTTCAATTTCCCCCAACCCCTTTCCCACCAGACCAATACAACTTCTTGTCTACTTTCTGTCTCTCCATATTTGCTTATTCTGGATCATTGATATAAATGGAATCATATAATATGTGGTCCTTTTTTAAAAGTTTATTTGTTTATTTATTTATTTATTTTTAAGAATTTTATTTATTTCAGAGAGATAGAGAAAGAGCACGAGCAGGGGGTAGGGAGAGGCAGAGGGAGAAGCAGACTCTCCACTGAGCAGGAAACCCGATGTAGTGCTCCATCCCAGGACCCTGAGATCATGACCTGAGCCGAAGGCAGATGCTTAACTGACTGAGCCACCCAGGCGCCCCAATACGTGGTCCTTTGTGACTGGCTTTTTTTTTACTTACCATAATGTTTTCAAGATTCATCCGTATTATAGCATGCATCAGTATTTCATTTCTTTTTATTGCCAAGTAATATTCCATTGTACAGATATAGCACATTTTATTTATGCATTCATCAGTTGCCTGTTAATTTTTGTTTGGATGCTGAACATTGTGAATTTTAACTTTTGAACGTTTTCTTACAAATATTTTTGAGCTTTTTTCTGGGATGCACTTAAATTGGATACACTTAAATTTATCCTTTCAGATTATGCCCTTAATACTTATTAGGCAATACCAGAGCAGTGTTTAATCTAAGGCTAATTTTGCACAACTACTGAGGTAAAATTCTTGAGTACTCTACCAAATGCCCCGTGAATTATGAGGTTTTTCAGTCTGGCTGGTGGAAACAGTATTTGAGCCCTAGGTGAGACAGACACTCCCCCCGGCCCCCCACTCCCTATGTTACCGCCTGGAAATTCTCTTCAGGCAGTAAGCTGGGGCAACTGTAGGGCTCACTTAATTTGTTTCCTATGACACAGGGACCAGCGTCCTTCATTGTCTGTTACACAGTGTCTTGAAAACCATTGTTTGTTTCATATATTTTGTCTGGTTTTAAAGTTGTTTCAGGCCAGATGGTAAACCCAGTCCCTTTTATCCCATCTTGAAGAGAGGCTGAAGACTTCCTTCAGTATCGTGTTTTACCCCAAAATATGTTTTCTGAAGTGAAATGACTCATTTCCCAATATTATTTCTTCTTTAGCCAGGCAGAGAGAAACTTCTCCAAATAAGCCTGCTATGTCACTTTAATGTTTACAAACACATGCATGTATGTGTGGGTGTATATTATACTTATGCATGCAAATGTGTAATCTCATTTGATAGTCACAGCATCCTTCTAAATTAGATGGCAGTAGTATCCCCCATGTTATAGAGAAGTAAACTGAAGCTCTGAGAGTTTAAGTGACTTTTCCTAAGTCATACGGCCACTACATGGGGGAATGCTCAAATTTTATACGACCAGATCCCATTCTTTCCATCATGATACCCATATGAACTCTCAGCCTCTAAGGAAATGAGTTCAAATCCAACTTCTTTTCCTTTCACCCATTATTATCCCACTCTTCTCCAAAGAGGAGCAATGATGATATGATTGATCAGATTCCTGGGCAATGACTGGATCTGGTTTTTTACTGTATAATGTCTTAAGAAGATGAATAAACATAAACCCAGCTGCGACACTGACTGCTTGATCCAGTATAATCTATCTCTGAAGAAGTTCCATCAAGTCTTAAACGTCAGCATGAGGAGCAATGACCAGAAGAGGTGGGATCAGACTAAAAACACAGGTAGAAGATGATATAGGAATGGACTGGTGACTGAGCTTGGCCAGAAAAATCACAGGCTAAGCAGAGTCACAGGTCTGAAAGCTGCTAGTCAACTCAGACTAGTGATGAATTCAGACACTGAAGGCAAGAATAAGGCTGTAGGTCACATGTGAGTAGAAAAGCCACAGTCAGGGCATGCAAAGAATAAAGGTCAGGACAAAGCAAGGGGCAGAATCCAGGCATATAGACAAGAACCAGCAAAATGAAGATACTCAAAGGTAGAGGAGGATTGGAAGTCTGAAACCCAGGGAATCTGGAACCAAAAGATCTGTAGGAACTGAAGGAGAAAATTAATAGGGGACTGAAATAAAATACCAGTAACAAGGAGGGACCTCAAACTCAGTCAGTTTTGCTGCCCCCAGTCCACGACTCTGATATAGGCTCTCATTAGAGAGTGTTGTGTTAACATTGGGATACTAGTAAGAAGGTATACAGTTAGAGGACCCAGTGAACTACACAAACTCTGGCCTAGCCACCCTTTCTCTCCATAAGATCCCTGAGAGGTATCTAGATGCAAGCCAAAAAAAAAGAAAAAGTAATGACTTATTATTACCTGGAATTTGAGCTCTGAATCCCAGTGCAAATATCAAGTGTGTGGCTGGAGTACATTAGGCATTTATTTCCTTTTTCCTAGGCTGGAGTCCTAGGTGGCCCTCTTCCCTAAATGCAAACTCACATTTCAGAACTTTACCATTCAAATGAGATGTTAAGCCATTCCTATATCTTCTAAAGTCATTCCAAAACCTGTATTCCAAAACTTCTACCTATATTCTGAAACTTAGACAGATTCTAAAACTCAAAGACAGATTATACTTGATCAAGTAGTTAGCTCAGAGCAGATCATTGAGTCCAAGGTCAGATATTCAATCTTCATTTGAACCACCTGGTTCTATGCCCATTGATCACAGGGAGAGCAAAAGGAGGGTACGTTACATAGTAGAAACCTACCCTGATTTGGAGAGCACACCTCTAAGAACATGCCTGCGTGACTTTGGGTTGGCAGTATCATCTCTGTATAGGAAGGACACTGCAATAGTTATTTACATATATAATACATGCAAATGAGTTTGACTCCTGTCCAGAGAATGCATATGCTGAAACCACCCTTTAAATCCCAACAAAAACAGTTTGTGTGTGAGGAACTCCAGTTCAGGGAAAGTGCCTCTGGGATCTGAGAAAGAGACTTGAATTCCCTAAACCAGATTGCTCAAAGCATTGGAACATGCTGTCTTTGCAGTGTTAAAGAAGCATGACTTTTGATCATGATTGTTTTCATTTTGAATGATTATTTCTATTACACCATCCCTCCAAGGAATGGTACCAAAGGGCTTCCTGAATTTTCTAAAATCTATTTCTAGATCTCATCAATGAAATGAATAGATACTCAGATTTTATAATTAGCTGGAATAAGACCAATGTTGCCTTCAGTGATATTTCTGGGAGAGGAAAGCAAATGACTTTACAACAGTGGAATGGTATATGTTCTGGTTTAAAATGTAGTACATATTAATTCAGAAAATAGAATACCTTTTTTCCAACAGCATCATTACACAAGCCCTATGGGAAGAGACTATACTGATTGATGGCAAGCATAAACATTAGGAAAGTATTTTTCAAGTGTACCATGTATTCTAATTGTCCAGTTACCAGTTAAGTCACAAATAAAATCTTGCTTTGTAATTCTGGGCTGGCATTGTGAATAGAAGTATCACTGCTGGTGAATAATGTGGGTTGCACAACAGATTTTAAAAATAAAAATTAGTATTTCATCTAGTTCTTTGATGAAAGGTTAGTACAAATTACTTATTTTCTATATTTAGGGTCTCAGTGTATTCAGTCAGTCTGCAAGATTTATCAATCAGTGTTGACATTAGAGAGCTTAAGATTCTCCATTGGCTAAGGAGATAACAGACTTTTTGAAAGATTATGGGAGATACTTTCATAAGAGGAGCCAGGTCTTTGGATTTAATATAGATCCTTTTGACAAGTCACTTAATCTGAGTCTCCATTTACTCATGTGAAATGGTAAAATGGAGCTAATTATATAGGGCTGAGCTAGATGTGCTAACTAAGCTTTCACTTGCCCCCCCAGATACTTGCATCCTGCTTTTCTACTCTGTGCCTAGGAAGCTAACTTATACGGGCTGCATCAATGGACTTCCTTGATTTCAGGCTACGAGTTGGGTTCATTCACTGGAGGCACTGGCAAGAGGTCAGATACCATCAAGAGAGTGAGGTTAGGGCTTTTATTCCCCCTAGCTTCCTCCCTGCTAGCTTATCCTGGGTTGACTGCATCCTTTTGTCTCAAGTGAGGGTCCCTTTACCCAAGTCTGATGGCCGTCTCTAAACAGTCACCTCTCTACTCTCTCCTCTTGCCCCTTCAAGCCTAGGGGCCTAGAAGCTTAGGAGTGATCATGGCTACCATCGAAGAGTCTTCAACATCTTTTGTTGGTTTCCCTTTAACCTTGTGGCCACACCTGTATAAAGAGCCCCATCATTAAACCTTCCTCAGTGACTCCAATTTGGCATGCTATTTCCACTGGTGCCAGGACTGATACCCTAGGCTACAGGTTGTCTAAGAAACTAAATGAAAGGTCAGAGTGAAAAATGTAAAGCATATACCAAACATTAGGTCTTATTTTTTTTTAAAATCAGGAATCAAATGCTGAATAATAGAACTGACCAGTGAGGAAGATAAGATCCAGGTAAATTGCTAGGGCTGAAAAGGCTGATAGGGAGCAACCAGGACAAATACTCATGGGGTAGCCATTTGAATAAGACAGGAAGCAATGAAAATTCTCAAATGATATAGAGGAGAGATGTGATAGGACCTATCCCCAGGATAGCATCCAAAGACAGCCCCCCACCTTTACCCCCAGTCTCTGATTACCATTGTACTGCTACCATTGAGAGGACAGAGCAACATCCTGCCTCTAAAGCTCAGCCCTTGGTTTTCATTTCTCTAGTAGTTTCCCTGGCCCACACACTAGAACCAAACCCACACTCAGTTTAAGGGCCTTCACGATTTTTCTTCCACTTCAGTGCAGTCTTAAGGTAAAACTGCTCCTCGGTCTGTTTCAGATCATCTGCTTCACCATCCTTATACTCCACAGTCCATTCTCTGGCCCTTTAGATTGCTTGCCTTTATTGCTCATTTATACTATTCCACCTCCAAAGGGTTGTGCTAGTTTCCTCTGATACAAAAATGCTTGAAAGGGCAGAGGTTTTGTCTATTCTGGGCTCATACCCACTCTCGCCTTCAAGTTGACACTGCTCTCCTTAAAGCTCTGTGAATCCCAAGTCAGCAGTGTTCCCCGGACTGTGCCTGCAGGAATTCTCTGAACTAGACTCTGCTCTACCCAGTCATCAGAAGCCAATCTCTCTCTGCCTCTGTCTCACAATCCAGCAAGTCCCTGAGCAGCTTCAGGACTGAGCTTAATTATTCTCTCTAAGCCCCCATTCCTTTGGCAACTCTTCCCATCACCCCCAGCCCTTTTGTGCCAGCCAAGGGTCACAAAAGCTCCAACTTCTTTAAGACGCTTGTCTCTCTTCAGATAATGTGAATATACAACAATAATGATCCACTACCAAATTCTCAGTCAATTCCTCTGGCCCCAGACTACAGCAGCTACTCTCATGGCTACTTAGGAATTTGAGGGAGAGGGCTTCTGCCAGAGTGAATGGAGAAAAATCAGGTTTTTGTAGTGTAAGTCAGGGCACAAAGAGAGCCAGCTGTCTTCTCCCTAAGCTGAAGCAGAAGCCGCCCTACCCCATGGCTTCCAAAATACCTTGAGTAAAAAGCCAAAGAGAGAAACATGGTACTCTTCCAATCATAAGAAGAACTGATTTAATGTTTATATTTTCATAAGAGTTTGAAAGTATGGATACAATGGTGCAGTTGACCTTGTCCATGGCACGTCCTCAGGGCTCTGCAGTGGATTTGCTTGAATTCCTCAGTAGTGATGTGAGTACACAGGCCCTGGAGCCAGGATACCCTCATTTGAAATCCCAGATCTGTCACTTAGGCAAGTCATTGAAGTTCTCTGTGTCTTGATTTCCTCATCTGGGATAATCATTGTACGCTGTACCTTTCTCACAGGGCTGCTATGACAATAAAATGAGTTATGATTTGGGAAGAACTTAGAATATGTGAAAGAGAAATAAAAACTGAAGGGCCAAAGCCTGGGTGCAGAGTGAAAGCATGTACTTTTAACCAAAGAACTCAATTTTGCACAAAGGTCATGTTTTGTGGATTTAGAATAGAGGGATGGAAAAGGGATGGGATCTTAAAGCTAAAACTACACACCGTCTCAACCACATATTGGGAAAATGAAGTCTATTGCTGGTTGGTTGTAGGTATATTCGCAAATTTGTTAGTATTATTATTTAGTGTTCTAGAACCACTTCCAACATATGAGGGGGGTAGGTTTCCCCCACATCAATAAGTAAGTCTCTGACACCAGCTGGGTGTCCTACAATTCAGCTTCATTCTGATGCTATCTGCCTGGAGCTAGCATCAGATTCTACAGGGACAGGACTCAGTCCCACAGGACTGCCCCACCCCCTCAACTCAGACGCCAGTCACAAGTCCAGGTTCTGGCCTGTACTTCTGACCATCTAGCTACTGGCTATAAATCAGAGGTTCACATGACCCACTCCACAGGTTCAATTAACTCGCTAGAATGGCTCACAGAACTCAGAGAAACACTGTACTTTCTAGATCACCAGTTTACTATAAAAGGGTGTCATTCAGGAACAGCCAGAAGGAAGAGATGCATAGAGCAAGATATGGGGAAGGGGCACAGAGCTGCCCTGCTCTCTCCAGGCCGCTACTCTCCCCAAACCTCCACCAACCAGGAAACTCCCTAAACCTTGTCCCTTTTGAGTTTTTATGAAGGCTTCATGACATAGGCGTGATTGATTAAATCATTGGTCATTGGCGATTGATTCAACCTCCTGTCACTCTCCCTGAGGTGTGGGTAAGACTGAACGTTCCAGCCTTCTAATCAGCCCCCAACCTGAGGTTTCCCCAACAATCAGCCCCCAACCTTAGGTTACCTAAGGGCTTTCCAGAAGTCACCCTATTATCATAACAAAAGGCACCATTATCGCTCTTATCACAGGAAATTCCAAGGGTTTCTAGAGCTCTGTATCAGGAAGAGGTCAAAGACCAAATATATATTTCTTATTATAAATCACAATATCACAATTGTGTATACATCAGGGGCCCTGCTGTGTCTCTGTATTGTGTATGCAGTTGTCTCTGCTGTGTACCTGAGATCCATGCTTCAGGATTTATGGCATTCAGTTGTCCTTGCAGTAGAAGGGATGCGCATGCTGTTTTCAGCAGCTAGAGAGACACCAGAGAGTGCCTCAAACAATACCCAGCTCTTCATACTAGCTATCATTATTACTCAGTTAAACCTGTTGAACATGGCTATATTTTGCATGTGCAACTATTAGGTCATCTAGCAATATTTCATATGAATATCAATGTAATTTCTAAAAGAACCCCTATCTCTGGGCCCAGGGTTCACCGAAGTAAGTAAATGCAAATGACTAATCTGTGTTGAGATCAAGAAGGCTGGTGCCAAGAACCTTAAAGGAAGCAGCTACCAAGGGTAACTTGCAGCATAGAGCGGGCAAGGAAAGGAGATCCCACCAGGTTAGCCCACATTTCTGAAGACCCACAGGCTCTCTTCTTGCTGCCTCCCAGGTATCTGCCTCTACAGCTCCATGACTCTGGTCTAGGAATCAGAACTCATAAAGAGCACTCTCATCCGCGGCTGACTCTTACCACATGTTTTTGGCCTCTTATTTTTGTCTTGGTGAGCTGGCTGTACCCTACCACATTTCTAACCAGCTTCCCTATGCTCTTGAAATCTGATTACATATCTGTAGTGTAATCTGATGCCCTAATGCTACAGCTTCTTACAGATTTGGGGTCTATTCCACTCTTTTCTCAATTCTGAGCTGTACCTTGACTCTAATTCACCTTGATACCACAGATCAACAGGAAGGATCTGGATTTCTTCCTCTTGTGGTGGCTAAATTCAGTCCACCCCTTATATTGTCTTACATTAAAATAATTCAGTATAAAGGGAAATTCTTATAATGGCAGAGGAGTAAAGAGGCCACAGAAATCTTCCAAAGATAATAATTATAAAATATGGATAAATAAATTTTAAAACAACTCTTTAAAGACAGAGTAAAGTATCTAAAAGAGAGAATGCAGAAGAGAGTTTAATCTACAAAAAAAAAAAAATTCATCTGGAAATAGTAAGAATTGGATGTTTGGGGCTTACTGGCCTGTAATGGTTTTAAAAGATGTCCCGAATTTCTTTGATATTCTTCCCCTCAAGAAGTGGGGCTTAATTTCTTTCCCCTTGAGTGTGGGCTGGTCTTAGGACTTATTTCTAAAGAAAAGAATAAAGCAGAAGTAAAGGTGTGGCTCTTGGAAGCCTAAATCATAAAAAGTACTGCAGGGGTGCCTGGCAGGCTCAGTCAGTGGAGCACGCGACTCTTGATCTCGGGATTGTAGGTTCGAGCCCCACATTGGGTGTAGAGATTATTTTTTAAAAATCTTTTAAAAAAAGTAGTGCAGGCTCCTCCCTACACACTCCATTGAATCATTCATTCTGAGGGAAGCCAGGACCCCTATTAAGAGATTCACATGGTGAAGAACTAAAGCCTTTTGCCAACAGCCAGCAGGGAACTGAGGCTTCCTACTAATAGCCACATGAGTGAGCTACCTCGGCAGCAGATCCTCCAGCCCCAGTCAAGCCTTCAGATGACTACAGCCATGGCTGACAGCTTGTCTACAACACTGTGAGTGACCTTGAGACAGAGGCACACTGCTAAGCCACTTCTGAATTACTGGACCACAAAAACTGTGTGAGATAATAAACGTTTGTGGTCTTAAGCTGCTTATTTTGGTGGTAACTTCTTTCTAGCAATGGCCAACTAATACACTGGCCCTAGGATGCTGCCCAACCCCTACAGCTAGAGCTATGGGAAGCAGCAGTGGGAAAGCTCCATCTTTAGCAGGTAAGGGTGTCAGAGATCAGAGTTCAGAAAGCACCTGAAAATTAAAAGGAGAAAGCAAAACATGACAATGCAAGAACTGCAAAAGGAGTGAGACCCAAATGCAAGGCATAAATTACCTAACTCCCTGGCTAACGGCTAACTTACACATGCTTGGGGAAGACCCCAGGTGGCCTGGGGAAAAATGTGAAGAGAACAGAGGGGCATCTATACTTGAAATATAGAGATATGTGAAGCAAAATCTGTGAGCTTGATATTTTTTGTAATTGAGTGCTTTCTTGAGTAGCATAAAGCTGAAGCCTGATGGGCGTGTAGTATCAGATTATAGACCCCAAAGCTGGTAGAGCAACTGGAAATTAGAAAATTGAGAGAAAATTCCTACAAGCATGGATACCACAGAGAGGGTGAGCTCTATTTGAAAGTTGTTTGGAGAGTAGATCTTAAAAGTTCTCATCACAAGAAAAAAAATGTAACTATGTGTGGTGATGATGTTATGTTATGTTATTCATTTATGTTAATGAAACTTATTGTGGTAACTATTTTGCAATAAATACACATACCAAATCATTATGTTGTATACCTAAAACGAATACAATGTTATATGTCAATTATATCTCAATTAAAAACCCATTTTTTAAAAAAGAATTAACATTTTTTTGAGAGAGAGAAAGCACGAGAGCATGCAAGGAGGGGGAGGGGCAGAGGGAGAGAATCTTTTAAGCAGACTCCCCCCTGAGCAGGGAGCCCAACTCAGGGATCATTCCCATGACCCATGAGATCATGACCTGAGCCAAAACCAAGAGGCAGATGCTTAACTGACTGAGCCACCTACGCACCCAAGAATTAACATTTAAAGAAGAGTTAATACCTATTCTTAAACTATTCCAAAATATAGAAAAGAAAAATTTTCAAATTCATTCTATGAAGCCAAGATTACCCTGAGAGCAAAACCAGATAAAGGTACCACTAAAGGGGCACCTGGGTGGCTCAGTCAGTTAAGTGTCTGATTCTTGATCTCAGCTCAGGTCTTGATCTCAGGGTTGTGAGTTCAAACTCCGCCTTGGGCTCCATGCTGGGCATGGAGCCTACTTTAAAAAAAAAAGACACCACTGAAAAAGAGAGGTACAGGCCAATATTCCTGATGAACATAGATGCAAAAATTCTCAATAAAATACTAGGAAACCGAATTCAACGGTACATTGAAAGAATCATTCACTATGATCAAGTAGGATTTATTCCTGGGTTGTAAGGGTGGTTCAGTATTCTCAAATCAATCAATGTGATACAGCACATCAATAAGAGAAAGGATAAGAACCATCTGATCACTTCAATAGACTCAGAAAAAGCATTTGACAAAATACAACATCCATTTATGATAAAAAAAAACAAACCCTAAACAAAATAGGTTGAGGGAACATATCTCAACATAATAAAGGCCATCTATGAAAAACCCACAGCTCACATCATCCTCAATGGGGAAAAACTGAGAGCTTTTTCCCTAAGGTCAGGAACAAGACAAGGATGTCCACTCTTACCACTTTTATTCAACATAGTACTGGAAGTCCTAACCATAGCAATCAGACAACAAAAAGAAAAGGAATCCAAATTGGTAAGGTAGAAGTAAAACTCACTATTTGCAGATGACATAATATTATATATAGAAAACCCTAAAGATTCTGCAAAAAAACAAACAAACAAAACCCTGATAAACGAATTTAGTAAAGTCACAGAATATAAAATCAATTGGCAGAAATCTGTTGCACCAATAATGAAGCAGCAGAAATAGAAATCAAGGAATTGATCCCATTTATAATCACACAAAATACCATAAGATATGTAGGAATAAACCTAACCAAAGAGGTAAAAGGTCTATACTCTGAAAACTATAAAACATTGATGAAAGAAAGTGAAAATGACACAAAGAAATGGAAAGACAGTCCATGCTCATAGATTGGAAGAACAAATACTGTTAAAATGTCTATATGTTACCCAAAGCAATCTACACATTTAATGCAATCCCTATCAAAATACCAACAGCATTTTTCACAGAGCTAGAACAATCCTAAAATTTATATGGAATCACAGAAGACCCCGAATAGCCAAGACAATGTTTTTTTAAAAATTTATTTACTTTTGGGGGGGAGGGGCAGAGAGAATCTCAAGCAGGGCTCGATATCATGACCCTGAGATCATACATGAACCGAAACCAAGAGTTAGACACTCAACCGACTGCACCACCCAGGTGCCCCCAAAGCAATCTTGAAAAAGCTAAGCTGAAGGCATCACAATTCTGGACTTCAAGTTATATTTCAAAGCTATAGTAATCAAAACAGTATGGTATGGGCACAAAAATAGACACATAGATCAACAGAACAGACTAGAAAATCCAGAAATAAACCTACAAT
The DNA here is from genome assembly GCF_004348235.1 of Phoca vitulina. NCBI lineage: Eukaryota > Metazoa > Chordata > Mammalia > Carnivora > Phocidae > Phoca > Phoca vitulina. The sequence continues at coordinate 9,232,207 of NW_022589742.1, forward strand.
TAAATGGTCAACTAATCTTCAACAAAGCAGGAAAGAATAGCCAATTGGAAAAAAACAGTCTTTTCAACAAACAGTGCTGGGACAACTGGGCAACTACATGCAAAAGAATGAAACTGGACTATTTCTTACAACATACACAAAAATAAATTCAAAATGGATTAAAGGCCTAAATGTGAGACCTAAAACCATAAAAATCCTAGAAGAGAACACAGGCAGCAACTTCTTTGACATTGGCCATAGCAACTTCTTTCAAGATATGTCTCCTGAAGTGAGGGAAACCAAAGCAAAAATAAACTATTGGGACTACATCAAAATAAAAAGCTTCTGCACAGCAAAGGAAACAATTAACAAAACTGAAAGAGAACCTATGGAATGGGAGAAGATATTTCCAAATGACATATCTGATAAAGGGCTAGTACCCAAAATATATAAAGAACATATAAAACTCAACATCCCAAAAACAAATAATCCAATTAAAAAATGGCAGAAGACATGAGCAGACATTTCCCCAAAGAAGACATCTAGATGGCCAACAGACATGAAAAGATGCTCATCATCAGTTATGGTCAGGGAAATGCAAATCAAAACTACAATGAGATGTCACCTCATACCTATCACAAGGGTTAAAATTAACAACAGGTGTTGGGGAAGATGTGGAGGAAAAGGAACTTTTGTGCACTGCTAGTGGGAATGCAAACTGGTGCAGCCACTGTGGAAAACAGTATGGAGGTTCCTCAAAAAGTTAAAAATAGAACTACCCTACGACCCAGCAATCACACTACTGGGTATTTACCCAAAGAATACAAGAACACTAATTCAAAGGTATACATGCACCCCTGTATTTATAATATTTATAGCAGCATTATTTACAATAGCTGAGATATGGAAACAGCCCAAGTGTCCATCGATAGATGAATGGATAAAGAAAATGTAGTGAATATATGTGTATATATCTATATATAGATATAGATACATACACACAATGGAATACTATTCAGCCATAAAAAAGAATGAAATCTTGCCATTTGCAACAACATGGTTGGAGCTAGAGAGTATAATGCTAACTGAAATAGTCAGAGAAAGACAAATAGCATATATTTCACTCATATATGGAATTTAAGAAACAAAACAAACAAGGAAAGGGAAAAAAATAAGAAAGAGAAAGCAAGAAACAGACTCATAATTACAGGGAACAATCTGATGGCTACCAGAGGGGAAGGGGTGGGGGGGATGGGTGAAATAGGTGATGGGGATTAAGGAGGGTACTTGTCATGATGAGCACAGGGTGATGCATGGAAGTGTTGAATGACTATATTGTACACCTGAAACTAATATAACACTGTATGTTAACTAACTGGAATTAAGGTAAAAACTTAAATAAAAAAATTTTAAATGAGAAAATTTAATACATTAGGAATATATAAAAATTATACATGAGCTTAAAAATCAAAAGATTGGCTGCACAGTGGTATGAGAGAACATTTTGAGGTGAAAGATATGTTCTGTATTATGACTGTGGTGGTGGTTTGACATTTGTCAAAACTTATCAAATTGTTGGGGCTCCTGGGTGGCTCAGTCAGTTGGGCATCTGCCTTTGGCTCAGGTCATGATCCCTGGGTCCTGGGATAGAGCTCGGCATTGGGCTCCCTGCTCAGCAGAGAGCCTGCTTCTCCCTCTCACTGCCTTTCTCCCTGCTTGTGTGCTCTCTTTCTCACTCTCTCTCAAATAAATAAATTTAAAAAAACATCAAATTGTTCACTTAAAATTGATAAATGTAAATGTATAGAATTTATACCTTAATGAAAAATAATGAAATTGATAGCAAAAAACTTTCCAGTATAAACATAGCGATATATATGGGTATGTAAGTTAGTCTCAAATGTACACATTAGGGGCAGTTAGTTTTCATTTGAAGTATCCTAATCAGAAATCCACACTCTGGGGGAGATTAGTGTTTGAAGGACCCTAATCAAGAATCTACACCCCTTATATGACTATTGCAAGTGCTTTTAAAATCTTATCCAAATATGCACCCAAGTGTTCATTACTTAGGAAAAGAGCTGTTAGAAATAAACAATTTTACGGAGAAATTAATCGTGTTCAAGAAAGATTAAACAGGTACATCTGTCCTGACCCAAACAAGGTATAAGAATTTAGTACAGCGGCAGTCTAACACCTCTGAAGAACACCCTAAATATATCTGTTCCCTGCTTAAGAGAGAACTCTGTCATTATTCCAGCTAGAAAACTGGCGAATCATACCACCCGAACGTTAGTTGCATCCTCTTCAGATTGAAGCTTTCACGCAAAGTGCTTGTTGGAACATCTAAAAGGACAGAGATGTGGTAATATATTGGTTTTTCTGCCTGCTTCCTAATGAATATTTGTTGCAGAATTCAGGCTGAGACTTGCGATCACTGTTATATACCACCCAGTAGTGAAGTTGACATGGGGGACGCATCTTCCCCCCACCATTTCCAACTGTCAGAAGCTAATGATATGGTGGATATGGAGAGAAGCCTGAATCAGTTGATGGCAGCATCCCGTTTTGTCCAGAAAAAGACCTCGTATTCCTTCTTTGCTGCTACAACTCAGGTAGTTTAACATAGATAAGTTTCACACATCAAACAAGTTCCCAGATCTAAGCTTTCCATTCAATTTCTCTAGCTTCTCTAGTAAAAGCCTCTTTTCTTTTCACTCCAGCCCACAAAGGCAGCTCACATAGACAGTTTAAAGGAACAATTAATATTGTGATTTTAGATACTTGTCAATGATTACAGTATTAAACTCTGCATGAAATCCTTTATGAGAAGTATGCCTACAAGCAGTAATGTTGAAGGAGGACAGCCCCAAAGACAATGACTACTTTTGATTATGGATGCGTTTTGTAAATATGAAGTTCTATTGGAACATAGCCACACCCACCCATTTCTGTATTGTCTATGGTTACTTTGGTGCTATAATGGCAGCTTTGAGTAGCTCAGACAGAGACCGACACCATACAGCCTACAAAGCCATAATTATTTTCTGTCTGGCCCTCCACAGAAGTTTACCAAACCTGTGCTCTAGAACAGTGTCACTTCTAAATCAGTAATTGTCACACTTGACTACGTAAGAATTACCATGAATTTCTGCTTTTATTTTTATTAATTCCTCCATTTTAATTCTCCTTTCTGCCATTTTTTTCTGAAATTTTTCATGCTTTGTCCATTTATTTTAAGATTTTTCTCTTTTTTTGATTTTCTCATTTTTTTAACAACTATACTTAAGGCTTAAATTTTCTTCTGCTAATCACTTCAGCTATGTTCTATATCTTTGAACGTATACTGTTCTCATTTTTGTTCATTTCTAAATAAATTTAAATTGATTTTATTTTTTAAAGATTATTTATTTTAGAGAGAGCGCGTGCATGTGCACACAGGGGGAAGGTCAGAGGGAGAGAGAGAGAGAGAATCTTAAGCAGACTCCCCACTGAGCACGGAGCCCGATGTGGGGGTGGATCCCACAACCCTAAGATCACGAACTGAAGAGAAACCAAGAGTCAGATGTTTAACCAACTGCACCACCCAGGCGCCCCAATTTAAATTTATTTTAATAAATAAATTTAGCCTAAGATTTATTTTAAAAAGGTGTTTTGAAGATTCCAAGTAGATAGAAGTATTTTTTGCTATCCTTTCATTACTGATTTGTTATTTCATTACATTTGAGTCATAAAATTTGGCCTGTATGATTTTTGCTTTTGGAGATTTGTCAATCTTTGTATCTTAACATGTCAATACTTGAGACTTTTCCATGTGAGTTTGAAAATAATTTGTATGCCGTTTTTTGAGTATAATATGTATATAATCTATTATATATATATTAGATTGAATTTATTAATTATGTTATTCAAATCCTATATAGTCTTACATATTTTGTCTACTAGAATTGCCATTTTATGAGAAATATGTTTGTTTTAGTCCACCTGGGCTGCCACAAAAAAATACCATAGACTGGTTGGTTTAAATAATGAACACTTTCCTTCTCACAGTTCTGAAAGTTGGAAAGTTCAAGATCAAGGTGCTGGCAGATTCAGTGTTTGGTAAGGGCCTGCTTCCTGGTTCATAGATGGCTGTTATGATATTGTGATATTACAAATATACATATAATGGTCATCATCCCCCAGCTCCCAATCAGAGCTCCTAAAACATTTGTAATTTCCTGAGCAATAAAAGTACTAGGAGAAACTTTTGTTCTAATATTTGGTCTTTGACCTCAGTTCCTGACACAGAGATCCTAGAGCCCTTGGAATTTCCTGGATGATAGGAACATCTTTTTTTCGAATGAGGTGAATCTTGGTGGGCTCTTGGATGGGGAGAGGTCACCAGAAAGACTAAGCCATGTTTAGAACCTTGAAACTTTCAGCTCTAATCCCCATCCTCCAGGGAAGGGAAAGGGGCTAGAAATTGAGGTAATAATCAATCATGCCTACCTGATGACACCTCCATAAAAATCCCTAAAGCATCGGGTTCAGAGGGCTTCCAGTTTGGTGAACACATCAAGGCACTGGGAGGATGGTGCACCTGGAGAAGTCATGGAAACTCCATGCCCAACCCCTCACACCTTGTCTTATGCATCTCTTCCATCTGGCTATTCCTGAGCTGCATCCTCTTATAATAAACTGGTCATCTAGTAAATAAACTGTTTTCCAGAGTCCTGTGAGCCATTCTAACAAATTATCAAACCCAAGGAGGAGGTCCTGAGAACCCTCCGCTTATAGCAAGATGGCCAGAAGCACCAGAGGCCCAGATTTTGCAATTGGCATCTGAAGTAAAGGACTATCTTGTGGGCCTGAGCCCTTAACTCATGGGATCTGACACCAACTCCAGATAGTGTCAAAATTGAACTGAATTGTAGGACACCCAGTTGGTGCCCACAGAGAACTGGAGAATTGCTTGGTGTGGAGGAAAAAACCCAGACATTTGGTATTCAGAAATGGGAGTGTGGTAGTAATAGAAAGTAAAGGAGGAGAGATTTTCCTTTCGGCCATTTTCTCACTGTGTCTTCAAATGGTGGACGAGAGAGGATAACTCTCTGGAGTCTCTTTTATGACGGCACTAATCCCATTCATGAGAGCCCCACCCTCACAACCTAATCACCTCACAAAGTCATCACTCCTAATACTATCAGGGGTTAGGATGTCAACATATGAATTTTGAGGGGGCGACACAAACATTTATAGCACTGCACCCCTGACTTCCAAAAGTGCACATCCTTCTTGCATGCAAAATACAGCCATTCCATCCCAATGGCCCCCAGAGTCTTAACTCATTCCAGCATCAACTCTAAAGTCTAAGTCCAAAGTCTCATCTCAATCTCATCTAAATAAGATATGAGTGAGACTCCAAGGTGGGTTTCATCCTGAGATGACATTCCTCTCCAGCTGTGAACCTATGAAACCAAACACATCATGTGCTGCCAAAATACATTGGTGGGACAGGCACACAACAGACATCCCCATTCCAAAAGGGAAAAATAGGAAAGAAGAAAGAAGCAACAGATCCCAAATAAATAAAAAAATCAAATGTGGCAAATTCCATTAGACCATAAGGCTCGAGACTAATCCTACAAGTAGTCAGAAGCCAAGCCACTCCCTCAACACTCGGCCCAGAAATTTCCTCATCTAAATATCCAGTGTCACGGCTCCCAAGTTCTATCTTCCACAAAAACTCTAGAACGAAAACACAATTCAGCTTTTCTCTATTGTCCAATAACATGTTCCTCATTTCTATCTGGGACCTCATCAGAATGGCCTTTACCATCCATATTTCTACCAACATTGTGCTCTGCCCCCATGACCACATTGCTTCCCTCTTACCTGTTTGCCAAGTCTCCCTCTGCCTCACTCTTATAAGGACGCATGTCATTGGAGTTAGGGCCCATCTGGATAATCCAGGATTGTCCCCTCATTTCAAGATCCTTAACTTACATCTGCAAAAATCCTTTGTCCAAATAAGGTAATATTCACAGGTTCCAAGAATTTGACATGCATATCTTTCAGGAGCCATTTTTTTCAGCCTACCAAATCTGTGTACGTATGGTTCAGGGCCCACCCAGAGATTTGGGCAGAATTTATAGACAGAATTTGGTTTTCCCCATTCTGGATCTTTCCTCCCTAACTACCCAGAAATGGAAAGAAGCTAAGGATGGATACTTCCCTCGAGCCCCCGTGGAAGCATAGCGCTTCTGGATTTTAAACTTCTAGCCTCTAGAACTTTAAAAGAATAAATTTTTGTTGTTTTAAGCTACCAAGTATGTGGTAATTTGTTACAACAGCCTCAGAAAATTAATACAACAGAGTATACTCCAAGTAGCCTAGATAAGGCTAAGAGGACTGAACCAAAATTTCAGTTGCTTACTCACAAGGGAGACTGAATTTGTAGGTGGAGTTCAACCAAGCTGACTAACTGATAAGCAAAAAATGAATATTCTTCAGAGAAACAAAACAGAACCCAGATTCTCTGACAATAGGGCATTCTAAATATCTAGCATACAAGAGAAAATTATTCTACATATGAAGGAATATGAAAACATGACCGATTTTGGGAAGAGAGACAATCAATGGGAACCAACCCCAAGATTATTCAGATGGCAGAATTAGCCACATACACAAAATAGTAGCTTTGGGTCTGTAAAGCTACTATTATAACTATGCTCAAGGAACTAAAGAAAAATATGCTTCCAATGAGTGAATAGATAGAAAAACTCAGAAAAATAATATAAACTCTAAATGTGAAACAAATACAAATTTTATAACCAGGAAATACTGTATCTAAAATTTTAAAAATCATTTAATGGATGTAGTAGTAGATTGAAAATGACAGTGGAAAGAGTCAGTGAAATTGAAAATAGATCGATAGAAATTATCCAAGGTGAAGATCAGAAAGAAATAACATTGAAAACATGAACAAAATAGATAAAAATCTTTGAAAAATACAACTTACCAAAACTGACATGAAATGAAACAATATGAATAGCCTATATTTTTAACAAAATTGACTTTAATATCAAAAAGTCTTTCCACAAATAGAACCCTCAGTGCAGACGGTTTCACTACTGAATCCTATCGGGCATTAAGGGAAGGAAATGCTATCGAATTTACACAAACTATTTCAGAAAATAGAGGAGGAGGGAACACTTAACTTGTTTTCTGATGCCAGAATAACCCTGAAACCCAAACCTGACAAAGACACTACAAAAAAAGGGTAACTACAGATTAATAAATATATTTTCATAATGACCCTGAAAATTATCATGAATTATTTGATTCGGCGTTCTGTGCCAAAATGTAGCTTCATAGAGCTAGCCGCCAGCCCGCACGCTATCTCCTTCTTCTCCCACTGCCTAGCTCTATCCATACAGCAAGGAGCTCATGCATATGCATGTGACTTAGTCTGCATGTCCGAGCACTGTGACACCCTACTCAAACAGCCATCCCGTGCATACCTCAAGCCTAAGATTGGGCACAGCAGTATGGTCAGCCCTCAGAAGGAAAGACCTGGCGAAGAAATCCGTACAAACGTTGAAAAGGAGCTTGAGGTGATTTGAGCAGGGAATTCCAAGATCCTAATCCCCGTGATCTAGAAAAGCCGGCAGAAAGGGGATCCAGACGAGCACATCCCCGAAGCACAGTGAACTTCCTATCCCTTAAGAAGGGGAGCAGCTGGGGCGCCTGGGTGGCTCAGTCGGTTAAGCGTCTGCCTTCAGCTCAGGTCATGATCTCGGAGTCCTTGGGATCCAGCCGCTAGTCAGGCTCTCTGCTCAGCGGGGAGTCTGCTTCTCCTTCTCCCTCTGCGCCTCCCTGCTTGTGCTCTCTCTCTCTCGCTCGCTCGCTCGCTCGCTCTCTCTGTCTCTCAAATGAATAAATAAATCTTAAAAAAAAAAAAAGAAGAAGAAGAAGAAGAAAAGAAGGGGAGCAGCTGTAAGAGAGCCAGAGGAGGGCTCTTGAAACCATAAAGCCCAGAGCAGGGCACCTCTTACCCAGGTATGAGAGGAGTTCTGAGAAATGTGCAACATCCACATGAAGGAAAACTGTAACATTTAAATAAAGGTCATAAACATAAAAGACCTCAAAGGAGAGATATGCCACGGTCCAGGCTGACAAAACTTAATATCTCAAAGATGCCATTTCTTTCTAAATTAACCTATAAATTCAGTGCAATCACAAACATTGTTCCCACAGATGTTTTATGGATCTTGGCAAACTGATTTTATATTCATCTTGGAAAATAAAAATGCATATGAATTATTTTTTAAAAATGGACAAAAAGGAACAATGAGAGGTTGCTCTCTTGGATATTAAAATATGCTACAATGCTCAAACAGGCTATAGTAATGAAAATGGACAAATAGATCAATGAGATAGAAGAGAGAGCCAGGACGTTTAATAGATGGAAAAAGGGGCATTTCAAATTATAAAGCATACAACGGACTATGCATTAAGTGATACTGGCATAATTTATTGCACGTTAGGAAAAAATTTAGTTCATGTTCTAATTGATACCATACCAATACAATAAATTCCAGATGGAATAAAGAACTAAATGTCAGTAATATCACTGAATCCTACAGCAGGTTTTAAAAAGAAAATGTAAGAAGATATTTTTATCATAGGGTGGGTAAGGTCAATTAACAAGATTCAAATGAAGTATCCATAAAGAAAAGGAATAAACCTTTAAAATTATGCAATCAAGAAATTTTATAAGAAATTATATAATTTAAGTATGTTATTAATTAATCGATTTGTGAACTAAGTGAAGAAAGAAAGTGACAGATTGGGAGAAATATTTGCAACATATATGACAAAAGATTCATATCCAAGCTTCACAGGAGAATAAAATCTCTTAAGGAAAAGGCAAAGAATCTGTTATGAAGAAGAAATTTAAATGACAGTTGCAAATATGAAAATGTATACAATCTCAAGTAGTTATCAGTGAAAGCAATATCAAAGCAATATTTTTTTTGTCCGTTGGATTGGTGAAATTTTCCACTTTTGCTGGAATCTGATAGAATAATATGACATCTTTGAAAAGAAACTTCTCGGTTCTCTGTCAAAATATAAAATATGCATACTTTTGGACCCAGCATATGTGTGCATACAGAGAGATAAGGACAGAGATGTTTACTGCTGCATTATTTTTAGTCACAAAAAGTGGGAAACAGTCTAAATGTCCATCACTTGTTAAAAATAACCATATATCTATATTATGCAGTGGTTAAAAGAAATGAAGTAGGTCTGTATGCACTGACATGGTCTCCAAGGCATATTGTTTAGTGAGAAAAAAAGTTGCTTAACAATTTTTACTGTATGATCTCAATGACATAACCAAACAAATCTCTAAGTACATATATATGTAAATCCATAGGGAACGAATTATAAAGATTCACATCAAACCCGTGACAAGGTTTACTTCAGGAAGGAGGATGAAATGGGATGGAGGAATGTGAACGGAGTACTTGAGCAGTTTACCTTCTGTACTTGTAAATGACTTGAATCATTCCTGATGGAAATGTATTTGTGTATTACTTGTGTAATTTTTTCTAACATAATAAAATTTTTAATACTAAATAAAACTAAGTAATGAGAAAGCAAAGGGCAGGGGACTGCTGTTTCTCATTATAAGCCTTTGAATAGTATTTGATTTTTAAAACTATGCACATGTTTTAATTTGTTGGGAGAAAATAAGTAAAAGTAAAGTTTTAAAAAATGCATTTAAAATATACTTTTAGGGGCACCTGGGTGGGTCAGTCGGTTAAGCCCCTGACTCTTGGTTTCTGCTCAGGCCATGATCTCTCAGGGTTGGTTGTGAGATCGAGGCCCCACGTGGGGCTCCATGCTCAGCTCCGAGTCTGCTTGCCCCTCTCCCTCCCCCTCTGCCCCTCCTCCCACTCGCTCCTATGCTGCTCGCACATGCGCACTCTCTCTCTAAATGAATAAATACAATCTTTATTTTTTAAAAATTTTTTTAAGATTTTATTTATTTATTTATTTGACAGAGAGAGACACAGTGAGAGAGGGAATACAAGCAGGGGGAGTGGGAGAGGGAGAAGCAGGCTTCCCGCGGAGCAGGGAGCCCGATGCGGGGCTCGATCCCAGGACCCTGGGATCATGACCTGAGCCGAAGGCAGACGCTTAACTGAGCCACCCAGGTGCCCCAATAAATACAATCTTTAAAATATATAAATATATATATATATATGTATATATATATGCTTTTACTCAAGGCCTCATAGTAATGAATGGCAGAGCTGGCCTTCCAGCTGGGGTTGTGTTAATAGCTTCTGAAGAAAGAAATGGAAAAGAAAAAGGTTTAATCTAGTAATACATTATAATTAAGTACTACTTTAGCTTTTACCTGTATTAAGAGAAAGATGATTACGGTACCATAATAATTTATGTAATAGTCTGTAAGTACTAATCTATTTTAAAAGTTTTTAAATAAAAGCCTTATCTACAAAACCACTTCAAATGTTTTCTTCCTTAGTCCTCTGAATTTGGCGCCGAAACTGGTGCAGTTGGAGTTAGCTTTGTGTCACCCTGCCTTGGTTAATTTTCAAGAATGATTTTTTTGCATGATTTGTTAGCAACTGTCTACTTTAAACATATCATCTGCTAATTTATATCTTACTTATGGTTCATCAGATTTAGATCAGAAAGAGAACAGCTATCTGTTTTGGTTTTAAGTTTGTGTATTTTTCTATGTATGAGGACATTTTTGTTTCTGCATATCTTTATTTACAGATCAGCATGTGTTCGTGGAAGTCCTGAACATAAGACCACATGGTTTTGATTTTCCATTTTATAAAAGTTTTTCGTTTTTCAGTTTCTGTAATATGGACAAATAGTTAATGACAAATTACCCCATCTTTATTTTTATAGTGCCTGAAGCTAGTTTATTCTTAACATTTAAGAAATTAAAATAAACCAAAGAGCAAGAACTTACCAATCTTACCTTCAAAGATAGTATCTTTGTTATCATTTTAAACCCCTTTGACCAGAGCACACAATGCAAAGGAAGTTGGAATTGAATGTTTAAGATAAGTATGCACTCATTGGCTGGGAAACTCCAGAGTGATAGTTACTGACCACTTTAGAATTTGGGGCTTGAAACAAAAACAATGTCTACTATTTAGTGATCATGTATGATGTGCCGACCTCTTTTCTGTAGATTTTCTCATTGGCTCTTAAAACACCTCTGAAGTAAGTACTACTATTATCCCCATATACATAAGACAAAACTAAGGCTCAAAAAAGGTGAAAAGATTCACCCAAAATTATACCAAAGGAAACAGTAGAGGCAGGATTTGATCCCAGAGCTTAACCTCACAAGTACAGTTGTATCCTAGACTCAGAAGCCAGAGAGTCGAGATGACGACCTTCGTAGCACGCACTAGTATCTAAAAAACTGCCTTGCTCTTAGAAAAAGGAATTTGCTTGGCATCTTATGAGTGTGATTGATTAATGTGATTAAGTAATCATTTAAATTATATTATTTAATATATTACATTATTTTTATTATATAGCATTTATTATATTATTACCTTGTTATTATATTTATTATATATTACTATATTTTATTTATATATTTAATTATTATGTATTATGACATGCATATTATATATTATAAATTAAATGCATAAATGATTATTAATTAAATATATTAATGTGATTAATTTATTTAATTAGGTTTTCCTCCTTTCTCTTGACCTCTGTGAAGCTTAGAATCAAATCACCAGCTCAACTCCAGCAATTGCTTGGGGCATTTCCATGTGATGATCTTATTCCTGGTCACTGAACATCTTTGTCTTAATCTATTCAGACCGTTACAACAAAAATACCGACAGAGTAGACAGTTAGCTAGATATGAGCAAGGAACAAATGCTTTCCGACTGATCAAAGGACGGAGGCCAAGCTCCAAACAGCAGGGACAGAACCCAGGGGATACGCATCTGTTCTTTGCTATGACCACTGCCCTAAAGTAACCTATAGCTTCATTATAATACATTTAGTTGTGGTTTTACCCTCCCCCCAACAACGGACAGAGAATGCCTGCCATAACCGTTCCGACAAGGACCATAGAGGGCCAAGAACTTCCCCTCCCAACCGGTAGGAGGAGTCCTTTAGATGATTGGCTGCGCCCTTAGACACTGCCCTAGCTCTGACCCACAATCTATTCAAACGTAGAAAGGAAAGACAACCCCTTCCCCCCCCCCCCCCCCCCCACCCCGGACAGCTACCACCTCTGGGCCTGCCCGCTCTCCTATCTCAAGAGTGTACTTTCGCTCCAACTGCTATTAAACCCTTGCTTGCTTAAGAGTTTGGCTCTGAATTCTTTGTTGGCCAAACTTGAGAGTTGAGACAAGGTAACAGGACTTGCAGTTGACAATACTATATACTAATTGGCTTAAATATCAAACAGTTGTTTCTCACAGTTCTGGAGGCTGGGAAGTTCAAGATCAAGGAACCAACAGATTCAGTTTCTGGTGAGAATTCGTGTGTGTCCTCACATGGAGGAAGGGGCCTCTTTTACAAGCGCACTGAATCCACTCATGAGGGCTTTACTCTCATGATCTAATCACCTCCCAAAGGCTCCACCTCCAAATACCACCACATTGGGGATTAGGTTTTGACATATGAATTCTGGGGAAACACAAATATTCACTCTATAGCATTCTCCTGCCCCCCCAAAATTCATGTCTTTTTTTTTACATGTGGAATACATTCCAACTCAACAGTCCCCAAAGTCTTACGTCATTCTAGCATCAATTCTGAAGTCTAAGTTCAAAGTTTCATCTAAAACCATCTAAATCACATCTGAGCAAGACTCACGACTCATTTTGGGGCAAATTCCTCTCCAGCTGTGAACCTGTGAAACCAAACACATTATAGGTTTCCCAAATACAGTAGTGGGACAGGCATGTCCATTCCACCAGGGAGAAAGAGCGAAGAAGAAAGGGGTGACAACATCAAAGTTTGCCATCGGTGCCTCTGAAGGGGCGGCCACCATGGCCCTCAGCACCCTGGGGTCCAGCAAAGCAGCACCTGCAGTGGCCAAGGAAGGAAGCATCAGAGTGCGGGAAGGGGAGCCTGAGACTTGCAGGCACAGATAGGTCTTCCTTAAGCCTGTTAATGGGAGCGAAAACTCAAACTCAACTGAATTGTCTCTAGGGTCATTCTCCCATTGTCTTGAAGAATGCTCCTGGCTTCTGCCTAGACGGCTGGTTCATACTAATCTCCTTATCAGATGGTTGCTTGGCCACACCCTTAGTGTTCTCGCTGGAACTTTCTCGTTCATCTCAGTATGGTTGGGCATAGAATTTCCCAAATCTTTTTTTTTTTTTTTAAGTAGGCTCCAAGCCCAATGTAGGACTCGAACTCATGACCCTGAGATCAAGACCTAAGCTGAGATCAAGACCTGAGCTGAGATCAAGAGACTGACGCTCAACCCACTGAGCCACCCAGGCGCCCACACAGGCACCCTTCCAAATCTTTGTAAATTATGTTCTTTCTTTGTTTCTGTTTGTTTTTTGGTTTTTTGCTCAACAATTCCATCTTTTTTTTTTAAGATTTTATTTATTTATTTGACAGAGAGAGAGAGAGAGAGCGCGAGAGCAGGAATACAAGCAGGGGGAGTGAGAGAGGGAGAAGCAGGCTTCTCGCTGAGGAGGGAGCCCAATGCAGGGCTCGATCCCAGGACGCTGGGATCATGACCTGAGCCGAAGGCAGATGCTTAATGACTGAGCCACCCAGGCGCCCCACAACAATTCCATCTTTAATTCATTTCTTTCTCCTCAAATTTTACTATAAGCATTCAGGAGGAACCAGGCTGTTTCTTCAACACTTTGCTCAGAAATTTCCTCAACCAAATATCCAATTCATTGCTTGCAAGCTCTATTTTCTACAAACACCAGGACACAAACACAATCCCAAGTTCTTTGCCACTTTAAAACAAGAATGGCCTGGGGTGCCTGGGTGGCTCAGTCGTTAAGCGTCTGCCTTCGGCTCAGGTCATGATCCCAGGGTCCTGGGATCGAGCCCTGCATCGGGCTCCCTGCTCCATGGGAAGTCTGCTGCTCCCCCTGCTTGTGCTCCCTCTCTCGCTGTGTCTCTCTCTCTCTGTCAAATAAATAAATAAAATCTTTAAAAAATAAAAAAAATAAAATAAAACAAGAATGGCCTTTCCTCCGTTGTCCAATACCATGTTCCTCATTTCCATCTGGGACATCATCAGAATGACCTTCATCGTCCATATTTCTACCAACATTCTGCTTGGTTTCACTGAGGTGTTTTCTTTTTTTTTTTTTTTAAGATTTTATTTATTTATTTGTCAGAGAGAGAGAGCACAAACAGGGAGAGGTGGCAGGCAGAGGGAGAAGCAGGCTCCCCTCTGAGCAGGGAGTCCGATGCGGGACTCGATCCCAGGACCCTGGGGTCATGACCTGAGCTGAAGGCAGGTGCTTAACCGACTGAGCCACCCAGGCATCCCTCACTGAGGTGTTTTCTAAGGCGATTGAGGCTTGCCCTTACAGCTCTCCTCTTTTCTTTCTAAGCATTTACCAGAATCTCCCTTAACAGTCTATTCACGGCAGTCTGGCCTTGTTCTAGCATGTGCCTCCAGACTCTTCCAGTCTCTACCCAGGACCCACTTCCAAAGCCATGTTAAAAAAGAAAAAACATGGGATGCCTGGGTGGCTCAGTCAGTTAAGTGTCTGCCTTTGGCTCAGGTCATGATCCCGGGGTGCAGGGATCGAGTCCCGAATCAGCCTCCCTGCTGACCTGCCGCTCCCCCTGCTTGTGTTCTCTCTCTCTCTCACTCTCTCTCAAATAAATAAATAAAATCTTAAAAAAAAATAAAAAGAAAGGTTTGGGCATGTCATCAGGTCATTACATCCTTAAACTAATTCCTCACATCTGCTATACAAAGAGAATTTACATTTACAATGATGAGCATAAGAAACTGGTATGTCTTCTAAATTGCCAAAGACAGGGATGCCTGGGTGGCTCTGTCAGTTGGGCCCCTGCCTTCGGCTCAGGTCGTGATCCCAGGGTCCTAGGATTGAGCCCCGCATCGGGCTCCTGGCTCAGCAGGGAGCCTGCTTCTCCCTCCGCCTACTGCTCCCCCTGCTTGCGCGCGCTCTCTCTCTGACAAATAAACAGATAAAATCTTTAAAAATAAAAAAAATAAATTGCCAAATACAAGTAACTTTTATATCAGGCCCAGCTTATGACAATTGATAATCTAAGAGTGAGATATATGCCAACTCAGCATTAACAAGAGAACAAGTACCCATGGCCATTCTGCAGAATGCATAAGCCATATTATTGAAGGTCAGAATAATGTCCAGCTACACACGGTTCCCCAACTTATGGTGGGTCAACTTACATGTTTTCGACTGTCTGGTGGATGAGAAAGTGATATGCATTCAGTAGAAACTATACTTACTTCGAGTTTGAATTTGGATCTTTCTCTGTACGATTCTCTCTCGTGATGCTGGGCAGCAGCAGTAAGCCGCACCTCCCGGCCAGCCACGTGATCGCGAGGGTAAACAACGGACACACCGACAGCCCTCCTGCACCCATACGACCATCTGTTTTTCACTGGCCATACAGTATTCAGTAAATGACATGAGATAGTCAATGCTTTATCATAACATATGCTTTGCGTTAGATGCTTTCGCCCAACTGCAGGCTCATGTAAGTGTTCCGAGCACGTTTAAGGGAGGCTAGGCTAAGCTATGATGTTCAGGAGGCTAAGTGTATTACATTTTCAACTTACGATCTTTTCAGCTTATGATGCGTTTATCAGGACATAACCCCATATGAGTTGAGGACGATCTCGATTATAACCTTATGTGTAAAAGGTTTTTCAAATGAAATGATTCTAATTACTGATTTTTTTCCATCTAAGAAATTATAGGTATTCTTCAGCAAGTAGCTTAGTAATTTCAGAAAAACCTTGTTAAATGAAAGGTATGGTGAAATATTGAAATAACCTTCTCTGACTTAATTTGAATGAGAAGTCTGATTACTTTTAAGCCATTACACAGCAGATCCATATTCTCCCCATGTTTATATCCTTCTAAACAAGCAGAAAATTCAGATCACACAGTCAGCTAGCTCTCTATTTGCATTCTTGATTGGCATGATGAGGGCTGCATTGCAGTTTGTGAATATCATGTATTACATGAAACCGAAAAGGAGTCTACCCAAACCTGCAGGACGTGGTAGGCAATCAAGCAACATAAAGGAGATGAATTGCAAGTCCTTTGAGAACGGAATCATTATAAGCTTAACAAGCATCATTCTCCGTTATATCTATTTTAGTGGTGTTCGTATGATAGTCATTGTTGCACTACGAGCTGTTGTGATAGCTTGAGATTTAGCAGGATGATAAATATTTTAGAGTGACATCGGAATAATCACAAGGATTTGTTATGGTGCTTTCTATTCAATGGTCCATCTCCTGTGCATGGACAAAGGAGGGGTATTTTTTGAGCTGAGCCAAGGGTAGAAAGAAAAATCAACATAATTAAATGCAAAGAGGGTCAATGGAATTATAGAATGTCAGAGCTGAAGAGAACCTTAAATATCAGCTAGTCTATTGTTTCTGCAAATATTTTACCCAACTGCTCCGATGGTAAAAAAAAAAAAAAAAAAAAAAAGTATTATGTAGCCCCAGCAGCCTGGGAGTAGAGTCCTCAGAGGCCAGGAATAGATTTGAAACATTTTTTTGACACTTGATTTTAGCCAAAAGGCTGAGAAGCGATGAAACATTTTTTTGAAATGGGCTATTTTATCCTAACATTTACTTTACCTCTGAGTCTCAATTTCCTCACTGGAAAATGGTGATTATGACAGTGTTTACCCCATGAGCTGGATTTTAAGACTAAATGAGACTTATGTATGAAACAGTAAGCATAGTACCTTGCCACATAGTAAGTGCTCACTTAACAGGCAATATTCTAAATTTTGAACACAGTTAGAAAAACCTAATTGTGCTTGCCATTTCTTAAGAATATGCAGGATGGGGCGCCTGGGTGGCTCAGTCGTTAAGCATCTGCCTTCGGGTCAGGTCATACCCAGGGTCCTGGGATCGAGCCCCGCATTGGGCTCCCTGCTCAGCGGGAAGCCTGCTTCTCCCTCTCCCACTCCCCCTGCTTGTGTTCCCTCTCTGGCTGTGTCTCTCTCTGTCAAATAAATAAATAAATAAATAATCTTAAAAAAATAAATAAATAAAAATAAAAAAAATAAAAAATAAAATATGCAGGATGGGGGTGGGGCGAGGAGATTGAGTGAAGATACTGGGAAGAGGGGATAGTGATGGATCCAGGACCTGGGGATTTACTCATACAAGTCCCATACAAGATTATAGCAAGAAGTGACCTTGGACTTCAGTTACCAAGCTATTTAAACTGCGCACACCTTAGCAATGTGTTGGGAGTGACTTTAAACCATAGGGTAAACATGGAGTACCTTCTGGATTAGGAATTTTATTAGCTATTGAGGGAGAGGGAGCTCTTGTGAAAAATATACATTCTACAGTAAAATACAAATTTTTAACATGAGTCTTTAAGGTAAAACATGAGCCTTCAAAGAAATGTCTCACCCCCTCTTCTGGGGGCTGAGTTTATATTCCATGATTGTTAGAAATATGTCATTAGAAAGTAGGAAACACACGAAGACCATTCACAAACCCATTTGTCACTCTTCTTTCCTACAGGCTCATTCAGAAGAAACCCCTCGGCTATAAGCTTCCTGAAGCATGAATCTTTCTCATTTCAAGTTTTATTCTCACCTCTTAGTTCAGTGTTTGGAACACAGTGGAATGGTTGAATAATGGATCACTGTATGCTTGAGAAGGATGGGAGAATGAAATGATGCATTTTGGGATTTCTTTCTTGCTATCCAGAGGCTCAGTAACAGTGCTAAATTGATTCACAAAACAATCAACTAAAGGAAGTCCTAATCTGGACCTAGCCATAGTCGACCTGGGCATCTGGGGCTAGGGATAAAAGGGTATGGGTACCCCTGCCCCAGTCCCATGCTATCCCATCCCTACAGAGGGCTCCCCAAAGCAGAAAAGGCAAGGTCTTAATGATTTGAGGCCATTAGTCTATTTCTAATGTTAGAACCATCACGTGGCAGAAAAGAGAAAGCACCGTCTCTCCCTCAATCACAGGTAATGCTTTCCCAGAAGTGCAGCTAGCTGGGCTGTCATGAGGATTTGTCCAGCCCCAAAAGAAATGTTTAGGTTGCCAAACAAGAGGCAAGAAAGGGGTGTGTGTGTGTGTGTGTGTGTGTGTGTGTGTGTGTAAGCACAAGTATGTGAATGTATCTGTATGTACATTATTACTGGAGTTCTTCATTAAGACCATTTCAGGTCTATCTTCCGTCCATTTTAGCAGCCATGTGACCTTACGCAGGCTATGTAACTTTCTCTGAGCCTCGATTTCCTCACTGGTAAAAATGAGATGATAATACCTGCCCCTCATATGATATTGAATTTCAGATACTGTTTTGAGCATGGTCATCAAAACTAAATAATGTCCATGGAGCTGTATGTAAACTGTAAAAAGCTATACAGGTGCTAGAGGGAGTATTCATCATCTACACATACCAGGTCGTAGCAGAACTAGCAGCGGTAAAGTATGCTGGCAGACCATTTTCCCCTGATTTGTGATTATTGTTCTAGTTAACAGGGCCAATAAAAACTTATTTATTGAAATTGACAAAGAGTACAGTCCAGGAGGAAAGTGTCATTCTTGTCTACTTATTCACGTAGCTTGGACTGGGGTCTCAAGCATCAAAGATGTCATGAGGATGGGGAGGCTTACTTCCTCTTCATACATGTACCTGTGCTACCCCCGCCGGCGGCCAGGAGACAGTGACAAGACTGCCACTCTATAGGAGACAAGAGCCCAAGCCAGGGTTCTCACTACAGACTGACATCCAGCAGCTTGTTAATTACATATTTCCATTAATGGGATGAATCTTGTCTTTCTGGATGACAGTCTCCTGTTCAATGCATAGATGTCTTATTTTGTTCTGCACTCCTTAGCAACCCAACAACTGCTCTGACATACTTCCTTACTAGTCTTGAAGCTTAAAAAAAAAAAAAAAAAAAGGTTGTTCTTGAACAGCCATGGATCTTGCTGCACTTGAATTTTTTTAAAATGAAAAGTTTGAAAAAGAATGACATTAACCAGAAATATATAGAAACAGCAGATCTTTTCTATGGCAGCTTACTTTTTAAAGCCCCATTGCATCAGAATAAGATTGCCTTCTGTCTGTGGAGCAGAAATCAAAGGACAATTCTGCATACACATCCAGGGTTTTCTTCTAGGGGTTTTCTTTGGCAAGGAGACTGCATATGGCCAAATGGACTCCTCCAGAAGGACCTGATTACACACGTCACAGAGTTCTTTTCTATATAGAAAAATATATGAGATGGCAGGGACAAAAACCACAAGCTAGGGAAAGACTGAGGAGGATGGAGATTGGAGAAAATAGAAGTTCACTAATTTTTTTCAGAGTCGATAACTGCAAAACTATGCCTAGCGGGTACCCGCTATTCCCTGCCCTATGGCTCTCTTCATAACATAACAGTTTGCTTCCTTACTCTGGAAAACAGTATGGAGGTTCCTCAAGAAGTTAAAACTAGAGCTACCCTATGACCCAGCAATTGCACTACTGGGTATTTACCCCAAAGATAACAGATGTAGTGAAAAGAAGGGGCACGTGCACCCCAATGTTCATAGAAGCAATGTCCACAAGAGCCAAAGTGTGGAAGGAGCACAGATGTCCTTCAACAGACGAATGAATAAAGAAGATGCGGTTCATATATACAATGGAATATTACTCAGCCATCAGAAAGGATGAATACCCACTATTTGTATCAACATGGATGGAACTGGAGGGGATTATGCTAAGTGAACTAAGTCAAGCAGAGAAAGACAATTATCATATGGTTTCACTCATATGTGGAACATACGCAATAGCACGGAGGACCACAGGGGAAGGGAGGGAAATCTGAAGGGGGAGAAATCAGAGAGGGAGATGAACCATGAGAGACTCAAACTGAGGGTCTCAGAGGGGGGGGGGCGGGGGATGGGTGAGCCCGGTGATGGGTATTAAGGAGGGCACGTGTGGTGATGAGCACTGGGTGTTAAACACAACTAATGAATCATTGAACACTACATCAAAAACTAATGATGTATTATGCAGTGGCTAACTGAACATAATAAAACAAAAAACAAAACAAAACAAAACAAAAAACCAGTTTGCTTCCTTTAAGCCAGCAGGAAAGTAATTCTCTGGCTTCAAACCTCTCCCTCTGGGAAGGCCTGGACCTTCTTTAAAAGGTCTTGCCTGATTAGGTCAGGTCCATCCAGAATACTCTCCTTTTTGATTAAGTTCAAAGTAATGGTTTGGGACCTTAATTACATCTGCAAATTTCCTTCACCTTTGCCATAGACTGTAACTTAATCGTAGGCATGAAAACACTTTATATTCACAAGTCCTCCCACATTCAAGGAGAGGAGATGACACAGGGCGTGTATACCAGGGGGTGGGAATCTTGGGGGCCATCTTAGAGTTCTGCCTACCGCAGCTAATTAAAAGGAAAATTTCCTGTCCCCCTACTTCTTTTTGCCCATACTAAATGATCCATAAGGACATTTCTTTACAAAGTCTGCAAATAAGAACTGAGATCTTTTGAGCATTTCCTTATGAATTTTTATCTTACTCAATAAAGCTTTAGAACCATTCCCAGGACTATTTTGGTCCCACATGTCTCTCTCTGTACAACTCAAGCTTTCAGACCCCAGGTCTCCAAATTATCAAAGGGTGATTTTGCAAACACACAGAGTTGACTTCTCTGGGCTTCCTTTGGCAAGGACATTACATCTGGCCAGGTGGAATTGTCTAGGAGGACCTGCTTTCACACCTCACAGAGTTCTTTTCTTTTCTTTTTTTAAGATATATTTATTTTTTTTTATTAGAGAGAGAGAGAGCACGAACATGGGAGGGGGCAGAGGGAGAAGCAGACTCTCCATTGAGTGCAGAGCCCAATGCGGGGCTCAATCCCAGGACCCCGAGATCATGACCTGAGCCAAAGTCGGACACTTAACCGACTGAGCCACCCAGGCGCCCCTCACAGAGTTCTTTTCTACGTAGAAAAATATAAGAGATGGCGGTCACAGAAACTGTCATCTCAGGAGAAATAGAGGAGGGTGGAGACTGGGGGAAGTGACCCATTCTAAGGCACAGAGGACCTCACTGGGGAGCGGCCAGTGTAAGTGGCAAGTGACACTCAAGTTGGCGCGAGTGTTCGCTCTCTAGAGCTCAAGAGTCCTAAGGGAAGAGTCTGTCTCAGAGGGCCGTTTTTAAACAGGTGCACAAGACCACCAGCTGTCATCTCTTCTGGGGAGATTTCGGGCATCCAGTATTCATTTTGCATGTGATATACCGATGCCCCCTTGTTTCTGTCTCATTGGATATCAGTACTGAGCCCAACAAAACACTTCCTTTGCATGTTCACACACACACACACACACACACACACACACACACACACACGTAGACAGTGGAGACTGGGGAGCAACAGCTTGTATAGCGGTTAAGAAGAGCACCTAGAGATTCAGCCCAGACCTGAATGTAGGTTCCAACTCACTAGCTAAGTGACCTCAGGTAAGATATTTTGCCTCTCTGTATGCATCTCACTTCCCCTAACTATGAAATGGGAATAAATAAGCTAAGGTCCCAGGGTGGCTATGAAGAATGAAGGAGATACCTTAGAAAGCTTCTCATATGCCACCTGTCACAATAGCACATGAAAGCCATTCCGATGTATAAGTAGTATTACTCTTTTCATTCTTGTTATCATACGAAAATACCTTTTTTTTATTTTTTAAATTTTATTTAAGTTCAATTAATTAACATACAGTGACGAAAATACCTTTTAGAGAAGGCTCGGGGAGAGCTCAGATCTTGAGAAGAGTAGGTGCCCATGTTTGGGGTACCTGGCGGCAGAGGGCAGATGATAGAAAAGATGATTTGAGGGGTGCCTGGCTGGCTCAGTCGGAAAAGCATGCAAGTCTTGATCTTGGGGCTGAGTTCAAGCCCCACGTTGGGCCTAGAGCTTAGTTAAAAAATTAAAAAATAAAACTCTTATTTAAAACAAACAGATGGGGCGCCTGGGTGGCTCAGTCGTTAAGCGTCTGCCTTCGGCTCAGGTCATGATCCCAGGGTCCTGGGATCGAGTCCCACATCGGGCTCCCTGCTCGGCAGGAAGCCTGCTTCTCCCTCTCCCACTCCCCCTGCTTGTGTTCCTGCTCTCGCTATCTCTCTCTCTGTCAAATAAATAAATAAAATCTTTAAAAAATATATAAATAAATAAATAAATAAATAAAACAAACAGATGATTTCACATAAAATGAGGATGCTTTGTCTTCTTTGCTGCCTCAATAATGTATGGCCAGCATCCTGACTCCCTGCAGCAGAAAATCATCACCGTTTAATGATAAAGTGCTGGGGTACTTACAGCATTAGTATCACTGATTGAAGGGCTTGTTCTTATCATCATAAATGTCAAGATCCTGATGATTTTTTTAAACTCCACAAACATCTCTTACCTGCCTTATGCCAAGGGGGAAGGAAGCATCTAGAATAAGAAAGCAGAATTTAAAAAAAAAAAAAGGAGAGCAGAAAGATCAGATTTTTTTCCCCCAGTCAGTCCTAATCCTAATAATTTCCTTTGCTTTAATTGCAGTTTTGTTTGGTCTCTCTCATTGATTTCCCCTGTTGAAATACATAATGAAATGCTACACATCTTCATGGTGAGCTCTGTTGCAGGGGAGCTGCTCATTAGTTCACTTGAGGTCATGGGTATATTTGTATCTAATTTACATGGCAGATATCGGGGCGCCTGGGTGGCTCAGTTGGTTAATTTACATGGCAGATATCGCAGAGACATTTCAAATTGGATGGACATCAACCACCAGCCCCAGTCAGATGGCTATAGAAATGGAAGAAGAAATGAAACCTGCATTTGCTTTTGCCTGTTCTTTTGCCTATTGATTCCTTCACGTACACTTATCCCCAAATGAGTCTCTAAAATCACAGCAGTAGGCAAAATCATTTTAAAATACATTGGGAAATATTCTTATGCTACTGCCTTTTATATAAGGAAGGGGCCAAGAAGGACTGGGAAGAGATAGACTTTCTCTTTCCATAGAATCCAGCAAGCATCCCCGAGGAATAAAATGACCTCCAGCTTGCTGGTGAGTGACAGAATTCCTTCACTGAATTTAATCAGTGGGTCATATTCCTCCCATCTCCCCACATGAATACCTCTGTGCTGTAGGACTTCATCATGAAGACCACTGAGATCCTCGCGATCTCTCTGGTCCCTGACAACTTGACATTCCCATGCTTTTCATTATAAATGTGCAGATGAATTCTCATAGTGGGGGAAAGCTCTCTCGATGAGATTTCCGAGTTTACGACTTTTAGGAAGAAAGGAGTCAAGCTGGTAGGCAGGCCTGAATCTACACCAAAAGGGCTGCTGAGAATTTTACAGCACTTTTCTTGACTTGGAGATTTCTTCTCACACTAAATGGAAATAAGCTTACTGACACTGGCAAAGCCAAGCAACTCCCTGATTAGATGACCTTCCAGGTCTTTCCTCATCACTTCAAGTGAAAACGTTATCTTTTTTTTTTTTTTTTTTTTTGAATGGAGCACGTTATCTTTATTTTTAAATTCAAGATCAGATCACAGTACAACACCCAGCCAGACTGGGCCTTTTATTACATAGCACAATGTTTGAGCCTCTGGAAAATCAGGATGGACTCCCTGAGGAGTAGCCAGAGATCTTCTAGGTAATCAATAGTGTACCCTCGACTTGTCTAGCCAAGGGAGGTAGAGCAGGGTGGGGGATGAGGAAACTTTGCCCCAAAGAGTATCATATTATTTGGTCCAACCCCGTTTACTCTGCAGTCCGAGAAAACAAGGCCCAGAGGAGAGAGTTCACATGGTTAAGGTCATGCAGCAAGTGGAAGACTGATAACAGTCAAGGATTAACAACAACAACAATAGCTAACATTTACTGAGCATTTGCCGTGGGTCAAGTCCTGTCTCAGGAGCTGGTCATCTGCTTTCTGATGGTTTCTTCTTCAAAACATCCAACAGTAAGTTGATTTATATATACCAGAAATCAATATAAGTTACTCTTATCAAAGTATGGAAGTTATGAACCTTTTAAACTTCAACTTGAGAAGGAGGACGATATTTCTGAATTATCCAATTGTCCAATGAGGCCTTGACATAATATTTTAAGACTGGTTGTTATTGGGGCACCTGGGTGGCTCAGTTGGTTGAGTGTCCAACTTTTGATTTCGGCTCAGGTCGTGAGCTCAAGGTCCTGGGATCGAGCCCTGCATCGGGCTCTGTGCTGGGTGTGCAGACTGCTTGGGATTCTCTCTCTCTCCCTCTCCCTCTGCCCCTCCCCCGGCTTGTGTACTCCCTCTCCGCCTCAATCAATCATCAAAAAGACTGGTTGTCGGGGCGCCTGGGTGGCTCAGTTGGTTAAGCAACTGCCTTCGACTCAGGTCATGATCCTGGAGTCCGGGGATCGAGTCCCGCATCGGGCTCCCCGCTCAGTGGGGAGTCTGCTTCTCCCTCTGACCCTCCCCCATCTCATGTTCTCTCTCTCTCTCTCTCTCTCAAATAAATAAATAAAATCTAAAAAAAAAAAAAAAAAGACTGGTTGTCATTATAACAGTAATACATGAACTGGATAAAGGGAAAGAGAGAAGGGAGACAAAGATTTTTGGTTTCCTACTTCCTCTCTGTACTTCTTCTCAACAATCGTCCCACTCCTTAGAGGTAATCATTTTTAAAAGTTTCTTGTGTTTCCTTCAGAAAGAAACTGGATGTACAGGTATCGACATTTATGTATGTTCTTTTATATATACAAATTCTACTCTACTCCTAAGATTTCGTATTTTATACTGATTAGACATTTCTCCATATCAACAAATATAGACAATATATTTAAATGGCTGCATAAGTATTCCATTACATGGGTGCACTGTAATTTATTTCAACAGCCCCCTTTTATAGAAATTTAGGCTACTTCCAGTTTGTTAATTTTTTTGCTATTATAAATGATGTAATGAATTACATGTATATGTTTATGTCATATATGCAATTATCTATAAGAAAAATTACTAAAAGTGGAATTTCTGAGTCAAAGGGTACTCATCCTTTTAATTTTCATAGATCCTGCCAGATAATCCTATAAAAAGACCACCCAGCTTACTCTCTTACCAACAGTGTATGAGAATATCTGTTTTCCTACACTGTGGTTGGTACTGGCACTTTATCCGACTTCTCAATATTTGACAATCTGATGAGGAAAATAAATACTATCGCAGTATTATTTTCATTTGAATGACCTTAATTGTGAATGAGATTGAGCAGCTTTTCTCTTTATTATCAATGAATTCATACTTGTTTTTTTCTTTTTTTAACTTAAATTCAATTAATTAACGTATAATGTATTATCGGTTTCAGAGGTAGAGGTCAGTGATTCATCAGTCTTATATAACACCCAGTACTCACTACATCACGGGCCCTCGGTAATGTCCATCACCCAGTTACCCCATTCCCCCACCCACCTCCCCTCCAGGAATCCTCAGTTTGTTTCCTATGATTAAGACTCTCTTATGGTTTATCTCCCTCTCTGATTTCATCTTGTTTTATTTTCTTCCTCTCTTCCCCTATGGATCCTCTGTTTTGTTTCTTAAATTCCACATATCAGTGAGATCATATGATAATTACCTTTCTCTGATTGACTTTTTTCACTTAGCATAATACCCTCGAGTTCCATCCACATCGTTGCAAATGGCAAGATTTCATTTTTTGATGTCTGAGTTGTATTCCACATATTTGTTTTTTCTATGAACTGTCTGTTCATAACCTTTACTTAGCATTTTCTATTGAGTTCTTTTACTTTTTCATATTGATTTTTTTAAGTTTTATTTTTTTAAGTAATCTCTACACCCAAAGTGGGGCTTGAACTCACAACCCCGAGATCAAGAGATGCATGTTCTAAGCCAGCCAGGCGCCCCTTCACATTGATTTCTAAGAACTCTTTGTATAGTTACAAATATAGCCTTTCGTTTTATGCATTGCAAATATTTTTCCCATTTATTGGACTTTCAAAAACATTGTTTATGGTATCTTTTGTCATGCAGAAATTTCGTATTTTTGTATAGTCAAAGTTATCGATCTACAATTTCTGGAGATGTATCCATATTTCTGCGTATCTGCCTACCTCTCAGTCAATCTATCTAAATTTCCCTCTCAAGTTAGTCTCTAGAGAATATTGGATACACTGGCTTATATAGTAAAGATAATGAATGGAATCTTTATTTTAAAAGTTAAGTGGCTTGTTTTGTGGGGAAAAAAAAACATGTGAAAATTCATAAGAGATTTCATAATCAGGACAACAATCCAGAGTTTACTGCTATAATTCTTTGTTTGGACATCATTAAATTGTAGTTCAGTGCTTAGTGATAGAACCGTTAGAGGGGAGAAACTATATGTGTCTTGGTGCCATACAACATACTAGGCAGTATTAAGAACTTCCACGTATGTTACAAACCCATCTCCTGTGAGATAGGTAGAATTATGCTCACTTTTAAGATGCAGAAATTAAGGCACAGAAGTTAAATAACATGCCTGAGGTTACACAGTTACTAAGGTTTTTGGACAAAAAAACAAAGAGTTTTTCTGATTCCAAGTCTAGTGGTCTTTCTAGCAGAAGTATGTGTATAGATTTTTTTTTTTAAGTGTATTCTTTTAAGTAATCTCTACACCCAACATGGGGCTCGAACCCATGACCCTGAGATCAAGAGTCACATGTTCTTCCAACTGCATCAGCCAGGTGCCCTAAATATTTGAGTATATTGCATAAAAAAGCTGTGCTGGACAGAGAACTGAGATAAATTAAACAAGACCCTGCCCTTAATAAACTTTCAGTCTAATAGGAAAACATACATATAAACCACAAATTACAAATACAAGCATAAAAGTAAAAGAAAAAAATGGATTTTGACTTTGGGGATTGAGAAAAGGCTTCATGGAAAAGGAATCATCTAAACCAAGTACTAGAGAATGTGTAGAGAGAGAACCAGTGGAGGGCAGAAGAAAAAGCCATCACAGGCAAGAAAAACACAGCATTAGTAAAGGTCCCGAGGTGATACATGGCCAGACCAAAGGCTGCACTGTAAAGTAAGCTTGGGCTGGTGAGCTGGACCTTGAATACCATGCAAAGAACTTTGGATTTGTTTTCTGTTTCTTGGGAAATATGAAATTTCTCATCATCTAATTTTTATTTTGTGATGACATATAATCATTTTTTGGTACCCAAGAGTCTGTTAATCTGTGTATTAAGAAAACATGTTGCAGGGCGCCTGGGTGGCTCAGTCGTTAAGCGTCTGCCTTCGGCTCAGGTCATGATCCCGGGGTCCTGGGATCGAGTCCCACATCGGGCTCCCTGCTCGGCGGGAAGCCTGCCTCTCCCTCTCCCACTCCCCCTGCTTGTGTTCCTGCTCTAGCTATCTCTCTCTCTGTCAAATAAATAAATAAAATCTTTAAAAAAAAAAAAAAAGAAAACATGTTGCAAATATATAAAATGGCCTTGCGGGGCGCCTGGGTGGCTCAGTCGTTAAGTGTCTGCCTTCGGCTCAGGTCATGATCCCAGGATACTGGGATCAAGCCCCGCATCGGGCTCCCTGCTCTGCGGGAAGCCTGCTTCTCCCTCTCCCACTCCCCCTGCTTGTGTTCCCTCTCTCACCGTGTCTCTCTGTCAAATAAATAAAATCTTTAAAAAAAAAAAGGCCTTACAAAAATGATGGAAACAACTACGGAGAAACACCACTTTCCATATCTACAGGACTTTGAACTTTCAAGTGCTTGCACAAAATTTCATTCCTTTCAGAAAATAATAACTAACCCTTGAAGGCCGGATTATTATCTCCATGAAGGCCGGATTATTATCTCCACTTCACAGATCAGAAAACTGAGGCATAGAGAGGTTACATAATTGGCCAAGGTCAAACTCAGGTTTCAACCTTAGGCAGTCTGGCCCTTCACCACTATTAACCAGAGTCTGTGCCCTTAACCACTGTTTTATGCTATCTACTTACGAACCACTGCAGGGGGCTTGCCTCCCACGTGGTTGACATATGGGCTGGCCAGCCTCTGCTTACATGTTGTTACTGGTAAGGCCATACTGTTCTGGCAGAGCTGAGGTCTTCTGAAAGTATTGCCTTATATTGCATCCAATCCTACCTCCCTACATCTTTGAGGCAAACATTTGGAGCCAGTTAGCAAATTCCACCACCCTTACTTAACCCCACTGTGGTAAGCAGAATGGTCCACCAAAGATGTCAATTCTCTAATCCTTGGAACATGTGAATATGTTATGTTACATGGCAAGAGGCAAAAGGGACTTTGCAGATGAAAGTGGGGTTAAAGACCTTAAAATTAGGGAGATTAGCGTGGATTAACCAGGTGGGGCCAATCTAATCACATGAGCCCTTAAAAAGCAGAGAACATTCTCCAGCTGGAAGCAAGAGAGATGCAACAGAAAAAGTCAGAAAGACTCAAAGCTTGAGAGGGACTCAACCAGCTATTGCTGAATGGAGGCCACACAGATAGCAGGAGAAGGAGTGAGGGCAATATTTAGGACCAAAGACTGGCCCCAGCTGACAGATAGCAAAGAAATTGGGTCCTCAGCCCTACAACCACAAGGGACGGGATTCAGTCAACACTTGAATGAACCTGGAAACAGATTCTTCCCAAGAGCCTCCTATAAGGAATAGAGCCCTGTCAACACCTTGATTTTGGCCTTGTGAGGCACTGATCTGAGAACCCAGTCAGGTCTACCCAAACTTCTGACCTCCAGAACTGTAAGACAATAAATGGTTGTTGTGTTAAGCCACTAAGTTTATGGTAATTTATCATGGCAGCAATAGAATACAAATACAATCACCAAGTCTTCTCAATCTCTTCACATATTCCTGACACCACAGGGTTTCCATCCTCTCACTATCAGTCTACCTCATTGGATCATACTCTAATTTGTCTATGATGCCTTGAAAAAGGCAATGCTCATTGTCACCACCTGAGCCCACTGGTGGATTTTTAGCATCACTAAGAGGAGGACAAACCAGCCATTGTGCACCTCCTGATGGGATGCAATAGAAAGTACACTGTAGGACCCATGAAATAGTCTTGCCAAGAATGTCTAAAAACTGCATCTAATCAACACTTTAGAGTTAGTGCCAAGTGAATAGGAAATCTGGGGGATAGAGGAACAAGTTAAATGGCACCACAAGAAAGCAATCAGAAAATCTAGAATATTAGGACAACTGACTTTTTTTTTTTGAGAAGGAGTAATTGAGGTGAGATTGCTCTAGTTTAGACGAGATTTGAGAGACATTTCAAACAAATGTAGTGAACCTTGACTGGATGCTACTTCTAGCAAAACAAAAGTCCCAAGGCAACCTGGGAAATTTGAATATGGACCGGATATTAAGTGATAAGACAGAATTATTATTAATTAGGTAGGTGTGATAATACTATCATGGTTACATAAGGAAATGCCCATGTGTTTTAGAGATACATACTGAAGTATTCAGGGATGAAATGACAGGAGGTCTGGAATGTGCTTTAAAATACCCGAGAAGGGTGCCTGGGTGGCTCAGGCAGTTAAGCATCCAACTTTTGGTCATGATCTCAGGGTTGTGAGATTGAGCCCCACATTAGGTTCCACACTCAGCAAGGGAGTCTGCTTAAGATTCTCACTCTCCCTCTGCCCCTCCCCCTGCTCATGCTCTCTCATAAATAAATAAATAAACAAACAAATACCCAAGCAAGACAGCTAAATGAGGCTAGATTAAGCAAGTAGCAAAATGTTAATGATTGTTGAATTTGAGAGAGGGGTAAATGAGTATTCATATTACTCTCTCTACTTTTGCATATGTTTGAAAGTTTTCATAATATGAATGTTCTTTAAAATGTGATGCCCACAACACACTAGTTGAGCTTGTCTCTGAAGAGTTAGCAGGGCCATCACCATCCTGACCTGGACCGTGCATCTCTATTAATATGGCTTATGTGCTTCCTAGGGTTTTAACAGCTATATTACAGTACTAACATGACCGAAACAGTGTTTTCCCATTCATACCAACAAGTTCAATCTTTCCCCAATCTGTACTTTTATGATCCTCTGAATTTAAAACGAACACTTTACACTTACATTGGTTAAATATAATCTTACTAATTTCAATCAGTTGTCTCAACCTGTCAAAATATCTATAGTGCTCTTTAGATTTATCACATACATAAATTTACTAAGCATACTTTTTATGACATTTTTCCAATTATTGACACATAGTTGAATAGAATATGGTCAAGGACAAAGCCCTGTGGCTCTCCACTAAATATCTTCCTCCAATAAAGAACATTTTCTAGAGAAATGTAATTAATATCTTACATTGAAATTTTGAGATTATAAATTTATAGATTACAACACGTTTTGACATACCTAATCAAATTTAAACTTCACATTGAGCCTGTGAGGTGTCCTATTTTATAGATGAATAAACCAAAACTCAAAGAAATTAAGAACGACTTTTCCTGAGGTGATTGGACAACATTTAGAAGAAAGAGGTGAAGAGAAAAGACATGTAAAGAGCACAGAGGTGTGTATATCTATGAAGGCAAGATAACCTGAGATGTAATTAAGCGATTAAAGATGAGAAGATAGATAAACAAACGTAGAGATTCAGACCCCTGGGTGGAAGAAAGGAGTAGGTGGGAAAGAGATAGGTCAGTTCTTTGTGCTAGCCAGCAGGGGGCACAGAACATTCACAAATCAATTTCCTCATCTGTAAAATGGGGTTAAGATCCAGACTTGCAAATTTCTTTTTTTTTTTAAGATTTATTTATTTGAGAGAGAGAGAGCGCGCGCACGCGCGTGCACACACACACACCGGGGGAGGGGCAGAAGGATAAGCAGACTTCCTGCTGAGTATGGAGCCCTACATGGGGCTGGATCTCCTGACCCTGAGATCTGGACCTGAGCCAAAATCAGGAGTGCGATGCTCAACCGACTGAGCCACCCCAGGTGCCCCTGGACTTGCAAGTTTCTTAACAGGACTAGATGAGATCTTGTATTGAAAGCATGTGGCATCTGTGCTTGGCCTGTGGTAAGCACTCAATAAGTGTTACTTCCCTCTTCTCACCCCAGTACCTTGACACCTCCAGTGCACCAGAATCAGACCACCTTTTTCTAAAGCTCTTGACCACAACACTGTAAGAGTATAATCCACCACTTTCCCGATTGTCAAATTTGTAACTAGTTGGGGGTGGGTTTAAGATAATTCTCAGAGCTTGTGCTATCGACCACAGACTTTCTTCACCTTACGTTTCTTCCCATTTTCCTCTCATGACTATTTTTCCTCTGTCTCCATTTGGCCCCTTCCCAATGGTTTGCAGCATTTCCAAGGCCATCAGAGCATGTACTTCAGGTGCCCTTTAATAATGGTAATCTCTTTTTATTTCATGTTTACGGTGATTAAAGCTTTTTTTCTGATTATTTCCTCATTTGATTCTCATAACTTGATTCATGGAGGTGAAACAGGCAGACCAGTGGTCTGACCCACCATTGAACAGATAAACTGAGACTCAAAGAGGTACGTGACTTACCGGAAGTCACACAGCAAGTAAATAGCAGAACCGGAACTAGAACCGAGGTTGTCTGACTAAATCCTCCTGTACTTGAAATAAGGCACCAAGCCATTGATTGTGCATTCAAAGCGATGTCTCAGAAGCCAAAAGTGTGCGACTGAAATCTACACCACAACCATTTTCCCCTAGATAATGATCATCATCTTCCAGGAGGTACATCTGTGTCATGCATGGGTGGACACATTCCTATCGGAAAGCCACAAACATCTGAGATGCAAAATGCAACTGTTCTATTCGATAGATGGATAATCATTTTGGAGAAGGCTGTTTCCATGTCATTAGAAATCTAAAACTTTTTCTGTGCTTACAAAAAGTGGTGCTCTGAGGGGCGCCTGGGTGGCTCAGTCGGTTAAGCGTCCGCCTTCGGCTCAGGTCATGATCCCAGGATCCCAGGATCGAGCCCGGCGTTGGGCTCCCTGCTCAGTGGGAAGCCTGCTTCTCCCTCTCCCTCTGCCCCTCCTCCCCACTTGTGTTCTCTCTCCCACTCGTGTTCTCGCTCGCTCGCTCCACTCTCTCTCAAATAAATAATCTTTTTTAAAAATGGTGCTCTGAATATTCTTTTCTTTCGCCCTTTGTGCCATGTTGCATTCTGCAGATTTTCTTCTTTAACCTGTTCTCTAAAAGGACCTCTACAGAAGTTAATGTCTAGAGTGAGATTTGCTTTCAAGATGTGAATAAAGAAGGATAGTCTTGGGCCCTTTAGGTCAGTCCATCAAGTGTAAAATCCAATTATCTTCTGACATAAAAATTTGCTCAGCATATCCATTCATATTAATGGGGGAAATAAGAATATGGATACATGAACCAATGTTTAATCTTTCCTGGCTTTATTTTCCTTTGTTATAATGATTAACTATTTATTGGAATAAAATAACTCTGAGATCATTGCGTGTGGATATAATATTCTCAAACAAAATATTTTTACTAGTACACCACCTAGTTAAAAAATTGTGAATAACATTGAGTTTTATTTGAAAGAATAGAACAAGTATTAAGAGATCAAAAATATTTGTGCAAATTCTCCATTAAATGGCTGTGGTATTTGGTAGTTTGATAAGGCCCTCTCCACACAACAGAATAGAGTAAAAAGCAGACCTGTATATGCATGAAAATTCTAGCACATGGTGAAGGTAGCACTGAAAATCATCGGGGGTGGGGGATGGGCTTTTCAGGAAATGGTGTAAGGACAGTTGGCTATTCATCTGAGAAAATAAAATAGTTAGAGCCCTATCTCATACCAAATGCAGAATTAAATTCCAGATGGTTTAAAGAATTAAATATCAATGAAAAATATTTGTTATTATATGAAAATATAGGAGAATATGTTCATATTCTTGAGGTGGGAAAGACCCTCTAAACAAGGCAAAAATTCCTAAGTCATAAAATACAAAATAAGCAAAGCTCATCACATAAAACTTAAAAAGTTTTGTACAGGAGCATCTGGTTGGCTCAGTCCAGAAAGCATGTGAATCCAGATCTCAGGGTTGTGACTTCAAGCCCCACATTGGGCATAGAGCTTACTTTAAAAAAAAAAAAACAACAACTTTTGTACATAAGAAGACACAATAAGCAAAGTCAAAAGGCAAGTGGCAGAACCATCAAATATTTTGCAACATACATAAAAAAAATTGATATCTGGAGTATAAAAAGAATTTCAATGAATCAATAAGGAACAAAAAATAAATGATATGAATAAGCAATTCACAGAAAAGAAAACCCAAATGGCCAATAAACATATGAAAAAAATGCCCAAACTCACTAATAATCAGAACTTTTTAAAAAAATATTTTATTTTTAAGTAACCTCTACACCCTACATGGGGCTTGAACTCACAACCCCGAGATCAAGAGCTGCATGCTCCACAGACTGAGCCAGCCTGGGCACCCCAATCAGAACATTTTTAAATAAAAGAATAAGAGACTAATTTTTATACTCCTCAAACTGGGAACAATTAAAAATTTATAATATCCATTTTAAACAAAGCTATAAGGAAAGAGCATCCAGAAACTATTGGTGGTAATATCAACTGATTCAGCCACTTTGGAGGGAAATATGGCAGTATTTTAGACATGTATACCCCACAATCCAACAATTCCATTTCCACATAGTTACCCTAGGGAAATATTGACATGCATGTGCATTAGGAAAGTTGCCCAGCATGTTCATTGCAACATCGTTAACAAAAATATACAAATTGGAAACAATCTATATATCCATCAGTGTAGAGGTGGTTAAATAAACTGGTACATTCACACAATGGAATACTATACAGCAGTTTAAAAGGATCAAGTTTGGTTTTTTTCCTACTTATTTCACTTAGCATTATACCTTCCAGATCCATCCATGTTGTTGCAAATGGCAAACTTTCCTTCTTTTTGTGGCTGAATAATATTCCATTGTGTATATATACCACCTCTTGTTTATCCATTCATCTATCAATGGACACTTAGGCTGCTTCCATAATTTGGCTATTGTAAATAATGCTGCAGTAAACACAGAGGTTCATATATCTTTACAAATTAGTGTTTCAAATTCTTTGGGTAAACACTCGGTAGTGGAATTACTGGATCATATGGTAATTCTATTTTTAATTTTTTGAGGAACCTCCATACTGTTTTCTACAGTGGCTGCACCAATTTGTATTCCTACCAACAGTGCAAGAGGGTTCCTTTTTCTCCACATCCTCGCCAACACTATTTGTTTCTTGTGGTTTTTGGTTTCAGCCATTGTAACAGGTGTGAGATGACATCTCATTGTGGCTTTGATTTGCATTTCCTTGATGATGAGGGATATTGAGCATCTTGTCATGTGTCTGTTGGCCATCTGTATGTCTTCCTTGGAGAAATGTCTGTTCATGTCTTCTGCCCATTTTTTAATTGAATTATTTGGGGGTTTTTTGGTGTTGAGTTGTAGGAGTTCTTTATATATTTTGGACACTAACCCTTTATGGGATATGCCATTTGCAAACATCTTCTCCCATTCCATAGGTTGTCGTTTAGTTTTGCCGGTTGTTTCTTCTGCTGTGCAGAAGCTTTTTATTTGGAAGTAGTCCCAATCGTTTATTTTTACTTTTGTTTCCCTTGCCTCAGGAGACATATCTATAAAGATGTTGTTATGGCCAATGCCAGAGATATTACTGCCTGTGCTCTCTTCTAGGATTTTTATGCTTTCAGGTCTCACATTTAGGTCTTTAATCCATTTTGAATTTATTTTTGTGTATGGTCTGGGAAAGTGGTCCAGTTTCATTCTTCTGCATGTTGCTGTCCAGTTTTCCCAACACCATTTGTTGAAGAGACTGTCTGTTTCCCACTGCATATTCTTGCCTCCCCTGTCACAGACTAATTGACCATAAACATGTGGGCTTATTTCTGGGCTCTCAATTCTGTTCCATTGATCTATGTTTGTATTTTTGTAGCAGTACCATACTGTTTTGATTACTACAGCTTCGTAGTATATCTTGTTATCTGGGATTGTGATGCCTCCAATTTTGTTCTTTCTCAAGATCGCTTTGGCTATTCGGGGCCTTTTGTGGTTCCATACAAATTTTAAGATTATTTGTTCTAGTTCAATGAAAAATACTGTTAGTATTTTGACAGGGATTACATTAAGTCTGTAGATAGCTTTGGGTAGTATGGACATGTTAACAATATTTGTTCTTCCAATCTGTGAGCACGAAATATCTTTCCATTTGTTTGTGACGTCTTCAATTTCTTTCATCAGTGTTTTACAGTTTACAGAGTAAAGGTCTTTCACCTCCTTGGTTAAATTGATTCCTATGTACTTTATTATTTTTGATGCAATTTTGTTAAAAGGAAGAAGAATGTAGATCTACATGCAGCAACACAGAAAGATATCCAGAACATATTGTTAGATTAAAAAGCTATTTACTATAAAATACATAGAAAACAGTTGCTTTTATATAAAAAGTTACTATATATGTGTGTGTACGTACATACTATTTTGTAAATGCAGAGAAGACTTTCTGGATGGAGACATAAGCAACTGTGATCGTGATCACTTCTGGAGAATGGGTTTGAAATGGAGTCTGAAGGTAACATGGATATTACCAGAATCCTTTTATGGTGTGAATGTTTTCATTTGGTGGTTATATAATTTTTTAAGTGATAAAAGCCCTCACTGCAAATGATAGTATGACCCCCTAAGGAGGTATGCCTCCACTTTCTTCCCCAGCTGAGAATAGCTGAATTGAAAGGGGAAGGAAGGAGAGCCCCTATGGAAGCCTAGAATCCTTTCTTCATAATGAAGTACAATGGCTTAGAATACAGTATCTTTTCTAGCCTGCTCCTTTAGATTAGGTAGGACACTGGTTCAAGTAGACCCTAGTGTAAAAATGCAAATGTGTCACCCACTAGGGAATAAGTAGAGGGCAGAGACCTTGTCTGTCTTAGTCATCCTGGTGTCCCTGATTTAGTACAGTCCTTGGTACCTGGATTTTGTTTGCTGGAAAATAGCTCTACTCTATATGTCTGTCCCCTCGTTTCTTGCCACAGACTGTTTTGTTCCAGCTCTAGCACATTTATTTTGACAGATATTTATAAGGTCCATCCTACGTACCTGGCACTGTCCACTAAATATTTGTATGTAAATGTCATGTGCCTAGATGAAAGAAACGTTATAGGCATCCATTAACACAATAGCATCCAAGTGTGTTCATTTATAAGCTTAGCTAGCTAAGTGACAGGACAGGAACATGGTGCAGCACACAGGGATCAAGGGAAGGAGACCTGAGTGACCCACCCTGGGAGGCCACAAGAGGAGGGACACCGGACTGAGGGCAGGACCTTTTCTCGCACCTCATTAGTGACCCCAGGAGCAGAGTAACACATACTCCTTCATGGAAGTCTACATTCGACAACTTACTGAACACTTACTCTGGCTTCATGCCTTAGTCCCCGCTTTCAGGACAGCATATGGGTAGGGGGTGGAATGGAACAAGTGTGGACTCGGAGTAGGGTTCAAAGTATTTCCGGTTGGGCAAGCCCAGGCCAGGTGCCTGAACCCTCTGAGCCTCAGTGAAATGAAATGCCTGCCGCCTCCGACACAGAGTTATTCTGTAGTTTGAAAACACTCTCTTGTAAAATGCCTGGTACTTAGTAGGTGTTAAGGAATTGATCATTATAATTATTATTGACCTAACAGCCTTAAAAACCTTACATCCTAGCTGGGGTGGAGGTGAGAAAGGGGGAAAGATCCTGAGGTCATTACCTCTAATGCAAGGCAGGGTGAAGTATAAGTTGCAGACCAGAGGAAAATATAATTTCCAACTAACCGTGGGGCTGGGGAGGGCTTCGCAGAGAACATGCCCTTTCCAATTGGGCCTGAGAGGGTGAGGAGAACTTCCACAGGTAGGAAGGGGAAGGTATGTGCCTGAGCACTATCCTGCCCTAGAAACACAAAGGTATTCCTGTACCAGACACAGAATGGAATTGGTTAGGGTGATAAAGAAAAGGAGGGAGACACAGTTAAGATTATGTCTCTATAACAGCAAACATACATTTTGGCAGCGAATAAATGGATCATCATGAATCACTTGTTTTATCCAGACTCAAGCAAAGAAAATAAAAAAAGAATTGGAGCTGAGTATCAGTACCAAATCATTTTACTAGAAAGATGGTTTTGATTGTCTCACGATCTCCAAAGGAAAAGAAAAGAATCTTTTGCTCGAGCATTCCATTAACTAAAAAATATCTTGGATGCATTTGAATCCTTTGATTGCTCCATTGAAAGAAAAGTCTTAAAACAGGAATGGAGAACATTCCATTGGAAATTGTGCTGGCAGTCTAGACAGTGGCCCTGCCCATACACATTTCGACACGGTATCCCACAACATAATTGAAATCTTTCTGCACAACCGGACTTTGTACTACATAATGGCTCATACCCTGTTTTGTGGGTATGCACTGCCCCACTGGATTTCAGGCTCTCTGAGGTCAGTAATACTGTCATCTGCCTCAGGACTGAGCACCATCCTTTTTTAAAAAAGATTTTATTATTTATATATATATATATACACATATATATATTTATTTATTTACAGAGAGAGAGCATGAGTGGGGGGGGTCAGAGGGAGAGGGAGAGAGAGAGAATCTCAAGCAGACTCCGCACTGAGCACAGAGCCCAACATGGTGCTCAATTTCAGGACCCTGAGCACACAACCTGAGCCGAAATCAATAGTCACTCAACTGACTGAACCCCAACGTGTCCCAGGATTGAGCACTATCCTAGGCACAGAGTCTCCTTAGCTTGGGTTCTCAACTCAGTCCCCTCCCCAGGCCTTCTAAGTCTTTGTTGATAGGTGATAAATTTCAATGAACACAGTGCCCATGTTGGCTCATGTGTAATTGTTTTCTGGGTTGCTGGTTTTAGCCCCTGAGTTTAAAATTGCCAGATGGACAACAAATAGCATCAATTTTTGGCTCCTCTACCCTATGCAATGGCAGGTTTTCCTCTAAGACCCAGAGAGGAGTGAAAATATGGAATTTGAGCAAATTCCTAGGGGCACAGTACTCCAGAGTCTTCTTGACCAAACTCAAGAAGCGTGGGGTGGGGGGGGTTTGCTGTATACGGTTAGAGTTGGGTCATGCAGAAGGTCTTCTGCAGCCCTGAATCAAGCAAGGTTCTGCTTTGAGGCATGGTACTAACCTGTGAGCACTGGAGAGAAACCCAGCTCCCCTTCTGCCTGAAAGGGTGGTCTACTGTGTCCTGCAGGCCCTCGCCAGCCCTTGGTTCCTGAGAGGGCCCAGTGGGTTCCCTGAACATTCCAGGAATCCAATCGATGGGGGAATCAAAGAGTGTGGCTTCGAGGAGGGGCAGGGTGTGACTTGTCTGTTGTGCAAGACCATCTTTTAGCCTCCCTGCTTCTTTTCCAGAAGGTTGACTGTACCTTTACTTAACTGGAAATGTGTCGCATGGGAGGTTGTTAAAAATGAAGAATCACAGGTTCCCCCTTGAACAAGATTCGGGAGATCCATACGGACAGTCAAGTTTGAGAACCATTGCGTGAAGTCCTCAGAGACCCAGTTTACCTGTGCTCCACTCTGGAGACCTCAAACTGGTGAAAGCCCATCCCTGTGGGTTTTCGGAAGCAAGGGGCACCAACTTGAGGGAGCCAACTGCGGCCCCAGGTTCTGGATACCAACCCAGGGGAGGTAAGGGCACCCAAAGACGGGCCTCCCAGAATCCCCCAGAGCCTCTCCATCTGGGCTCCCCTCCTGGGCCTTGGAGCCCCGCGCTCCACAGCTGGAGCTCATTACCGCGCCCCTCTCCAGTTCACAGCTCAAAGGCCTCGTTCTGGGGTCCTGCGGCGGGTCTGCGACTCGGCAGCAGAGGAGGCCAGGCCCTGCACAGTGCCACTGGGCCCTGGCCCAGGAACCTTTGAGAGCAAGTTTTCAAATCCTTAAGAGAATGAAAATGAAAGACAAGCCATGAGACAGGAGCACAGCCCCCCCGCCAGCCGGTGTCCTGAAGGTGCTCGGCGGCGCATTAATGGCGCATTCTGCTCGCAGCGAGGTGAAGGACGCACTTGAGCTGCGCAGCTCTCCCGCTCACTGAGGGCAAAGAGGAACCCCGCGGCTGGGGAACATTCATGCGCTTCCACCGCTTCACGAGACGCTGATCTGTCTCTCAGAGGTCCCATAAGCATTTTTGTGAGCCCGAAGTTGCCATGGCGGCTGCTTTTGTGTGGAATAACAAACTACTCTATAAACTTGGGGCAAATCTGCATAAATTATGTCTGGTATCTGGATCCCGGGCTCTCAAAATTACACACCCTGTTGTGTAATTGAAGAAACATGCTTGGACACAGAGCGATGGGGTATGGACATGCGTTCAGCCAGGAAAGAGGCTTCTCAGGTAGTTTCACCAAGTGGCCTATTGATTGCCCTCTGGCTAAACAGCCACTGATTGCCCCCCGCACCTTGGCTGGAAGGATTTTGCAGGTCTTGTTGGACAAAGGCTGTGATGAGGAGCACTTGGTATTTTTCAGATAATCCAGAGCACCACGGAGTAAGCATGTTTCCATTTGGATGCACAGA
This sequence comes from Phoca vitulina, assembly GCF_004348235.1. NCBI lineage: Eukaryota > Metazoa > Chordata > Mammalia > Carnivora > Phocidae > Phoca > Phoca vitulina. Next base: position 9,272,124 of record NW_022589742.1, read on the forward strand.
AATATAATACTCTCCTTTTATGCATGTTCAGTCCATATTTGTGTCAGAATGATTTTTTTAAGATTTTATTTATTTATTTGACAGAGAGGGACACAGCGAGAGAGGGAACACAAGCAGGGGGAGTAGGAGAGGGAGAAGCAGGCTTCCCCGCGGAGCAGGGAGCCCGATGTGGGGCTCGATCCCAGGACCCTGGGATCATGACCTGAAGTGGAAGGCAGACGCTTAATGACTGAGCCACCCAGGCGCCCCCAGAATGATGTTTTAATGTTAAAATAAAGCCCCTGAAACTTACCACTATATTGTTTCTCTTTTATCTCTTGCCCCTCGGAGCCACAACATTCCATGGAATCCAGAATTATATTATCACAGCCCAACTTCCTTTTGTTCGGGCAGAACACATTGCAGTTCTCTGGAAATAGTGCAATATTGTCAGCGCCAAGCTCCTCCCCCCGTGCAACCCCCACCCTTCTTGGTGTCATAACTTTTCATGAAGAGTTGCACTGGGACAGAATGTGTGTATGTAACTAGTTTGCAGCCTTTGCGAAAGGGGTTTGAAGAGTGCCTCACCCATCTGTCATCTCCCCGAGGCTCCTTGCTTTATCTCAGTCGATGACCAGGATGTGACATTTTCACAGAGGCCGGATGACCACCTTCCAGTTCTCACAGAGCAACACCGTGTTATGCTGCAGTTTTTTCCCCTGATGTCCAAGATAACACCTAAGCCATGAACATTTTACTCCCTTCTGGAAATGCAGCCAACCCACGATCCACACAGAGGCAACCTCCAGCTGGGAAAGCCACTCTTGTCTCAGAGTATGGCGATGAGTCATGAGAGCTTACAAATGGCAAAACCAGGTGTCTGGGTTTCCAGATGATACTTAAGGATCACCCTCACATCACTGGGACTTGAGGGGGATTGAGCTCCAGCTCGGGATCAACTGCAACAGGGAAAGTGTGCAGGCGTTTCTGATTTTCCTGTTGCATTCTTTCAGACAGCCAACTTTTACAGAGGGTAGCCACATGATCGGAGCTTGGGATTTCACTTGGCCACAAGCCATCAGCACTAACACATGTGAAGGACTCCCAACACCTCCACTGTGCATGGGAGCTTTTTCAGGCTCTGTGATGTCTGCTTCTCAAGCTTCTGGGAGTGAAAGAGAAAAGAACAGAGGGACCTGAACTCCAACAAGTGCCCACTCACACACAGGTAGGACATTCTGGAAGCAGGCCAGGCTCAAGCATTAGGTAAGTTCTCTAGGGTAGCAGACTCTGACCCCTGCTGGTCCCAACTCCACCCCTCCGACACCCAGGTCAGCCTCCAAGCCACGGGCAAAGGAACTTGACCCTGGGACTGATCACTGGTCACCCCCAGCAAAGCTTGGGAAAGTTCCTGAGCCATTTCTCTGTCTGTGAGACTAAGTTCATCGATTAGAAGTTCCTAATGATAAGCAAATGATAATGAACCAGTCCTGTCCCTTCTCCTGTCATGGTGGCATTTGCTAGCTGGAGGGTCAGTCCGCTTTCCAGTCCATAAAGGCAAAGGAGATCTGAGGTCTGGTCACTGCCACTCTGGCTAACCTTTGGCAGGTCACTTTTGCTCTCTGTGGCTCAGTTTTCCCCTTTGTACAAGAAGGAAGTTGGATTAGATGACCTCCAAGGCCAAGTCCAGCTCTGATATCACATGAATCTGTGGGGCACACCCTGGCTTGATAGCTAGGTTGGCCCAGATTGCCATCAGAAGCTTCCCTCTCTTTCTGCCATGCGCCCACCTCAGACCAGCTTGCTATAGTATGAGGGAAGACTCGACAAATAGGCTGGTGGCAGCAAAAAGCAGCGAGCTCAGCCCACACAGCAAGAACACTTGCCACCACATGGTATTTTCTCAGCTAAACAGATTCCAGACACATCTGCACAGCACCTAAGACACAAATCGACAAGCAAACACACAGACTTTATGGGTGGCCCTCTCGTGATGTTCAAAAGAACTCTAGGACATAAAATCACCAGGTCTATCTCCACTCCCACCCCCTGAAAGGCACGGGGTGCCCTTTAACACCAGACCCTGCCTTGCTTGCAATAGCCCACCAGCCCAGTCTGCAGACAGCTCGTACCCTAAAATCAGCTCAGTTCTGCCCCCTAGGTCCTAGATCTCCTTGGTCCCAGGCTAGGGTAGGAATTTTCTCCCAGCCAAAGCCTCTCTGAAACAGCAGTGGGTGTAGAGCCCACCGACAGGGAGCCAAGATCTAGAGTCTGCTTCTAGCATGTCACTGATACGCTGGCTAACCTTTGGCTCAGGCACGAAGGAGGGACATAAGAACCCTGACCTCGAACTCACGAGGCAGGGGTTCTAGTTCCACCTTGGCCACTTAGTTCCACTTACGAGCTGTGGTTGTTCAATCTGTTCAGATGGCAAAGGATTCGGAAGTCATGGGGAAGCACCATAAAATAGTGACAACCATTTCTGGCAGCAAAATCTTTGGGCTTTATTTTGCATGTGCATGTCTTTGTATCAAAATAACAATAATGACAACAATAATATCAGTACCTGAAACACTGCTAAGAAACTACATATTATTTCTGAGTTTTCTAGTCTACTCATGTGCTCGCTCCTTGCTCATTTTGTCATCTACAAGAGATTGTCCATACAAGGCCTCCCCTGGTCCGTTCCTCCCACCCACCCCATCACCAGACTCCCACTTGCTATGCCAGTCATTCTGGCTTTGAGTTCCTAGAACATTCCAAACATGCTCCCTCCTCAGGGCCTTTGCAATTGCTGCTTTCTCTGCCTGGAATTATCCTCCCTTTCACTTCTTCAAGATCAAGTGTCAACTTCTCAGTAGGGCTCTCCCTGGCTTCTGCACCAGATATTCCAAACCCCATCCACACTTCCTATCCCCTCAGCCTGTTTGCTCATTTCTCTTTCTCCTTAGCCCTCATCATTGACATACCATCTATTTCACCTATTTATCTTATTTATCACCTCTATCCCCCACTGGAACGTAAGCTCCTTGTGGGTAGGGATTTCTGTTTGCCTTTTCTTTTGCTGCTGTTTTCCCAGTGCCAAGAACAGTGCCTGGTACAAAGAAGGCTTCTTTTGGATGAGGGAATAAATAGTAGCAGGCACCAAATGTCTAATAATTATTTACAGAAGAAAGCTTTATTATTAAAAAAAAATATCAACAATCTGCAAATGGGTAAAGCCTTCCATTATTGTCAAAGAGCAGTGACACTTCAGCCCAGCTCTAGAAGCTCTAGCGATCCTGAGGAGGGGAGTTTGGAGCCCTGGGTATAAATGTTCTCTCTCCATATTGTGTATTCTGACTTGGATTGGCTAATCCTGTCAGCTATATTCCCACTCACTAATCTACACTTCTGTCTGGAAACATCCAGTGATACATCAGAGCAGAGAGTCCTCTGGAGATAAAAGTAACCACAGAGAATGTTTCCCGAGCACCAGGCTCTGTGCTTGAACACATTTCTGGCACCATCAGCAAAGCTCACAACTACCCTCTGAGATGAGCTCTGTTTTATCCCTGTTTCTCAAGTGAGGAAAGAGCCTCACTCAATGAGTGAGGTTGTCTTGCCCCAAGTACAGCAGGTAGAAATGGCGAGGCTTCTTATCTGGGTCTTAAACACTAAGCTCCACCTTCCTCCTCTCTTATCTCTTGTCTGTCTTCTTCCCCCTGTTGAAAATCCTCTCCCTAGCCCCACCCTCCAAGCCTGTTGGGGGAGGGGGGAATTAAATTATGTAGATGCGACCACAATGAGGACACGTTCACAGCAGCCTACAGCCCATTTCTCCGCATGCACAGAAGTAACAAGGCTGGTGTGAATGATTACAAGTCAGACAGAAAAAAAACAAAAACAAAAAACAAACAAACCTGTGTTCAAATTCCAACTCAGTCCATTTATGGGAGCAAATTACAGAATTTGAGCCTCAATTTCCTCAAGTTTAAACAAGAAGGATACTATACACTTCACAGCAGTGTGTGTGTGTGTGTGTGTGTGTGTGTGGCAGGGGAGAACTCTTATCTTGAGGGAAGGTCTGCTTTTCTCTTGTATTCATTTGCTTCAAGAAGTGGAGCTGACCTAAAAAAAATGTCAGACTTCTTAAAAATGAGGAAGAACCAGAAATCCATTCTGTTGTAATGAAGAATACTTCGCGGGTCCCTTCTTTTTGATAAACGACAAATGACCATTGAGATCCTAATTGTGCTGACCTTAGATCAGATTGGCTAATCAAAATTAACGTTGTGAAAAGCAATTCATGTCAATTACAGATGAAAAAAAAAGGATTAAACCCCATTCAGAATCTGTTCTATGAAAGATATGTTTCAAAATTTTTTAAGTTTCATTTTGTTGCCATGGTACCATTATTCCCAACTATTTCCAGGTCTCTTGAAATACTCAGTAGAGTCAAGTACATCCTATGATATCCAGTTGTCTCCCCAGGCTTATTTAAAAGTATCAATGTAGGGGCGCCTGGGTGGCTCAGTAGGTTAAGTGTCCAACTCTTGATTTCAGCTCAGGTCATGATCTCAGGGTCGTGGGATCAAGCCCCAAGTTGGGCTCTGCGCTGGGCGTGGAGCCTGCTTAAGTGTCTCTCTCTCCCTCTGCCCTTCCTTAAAAAAGTAAATAAATAAAAATAAAAATAAAAAAATAAAAGCATCATTCTATAAATGCAACTCGATGTTTACAGACATCTGAAGATTAATACTGAAATGAAAATATTTAGCAAAATGCCTATCCGTAGAGAATGCCATAATAATAATGCTTTGAATGTATCCAGTGCCTTTGTTCTGAGCAGCCCAAAGGGCTCCGCGAGCATTATCTCATTAATCACATAGCACATTCCTAAGCTAGAGTATCATGATGTAGCTGGCGAGCGGTGTCAGCAGTTCCATTCTGGAAACCATATACCGTTACTAGACGACGACTGGAGCAAAATGGAATGATATAAGGGAAACACACCCAGTGTGCTGGTCCTACTAATAAGCATGTTCTCTATCAGAGTGTTTTCCCAGGATTACACTCCTATTTTCTCTGTTCCCAATGCAGGTATGAGGAAAGAATGCTTTCATTTTCATTGGTAGTGCCAAGTAGAGTGGAAACAGCAGCGAGCTGAGGTCGGGAGGCGTGCTCCTTGTGCAGCCCCTGCCTTTAACTTGCTGAGCGTCCTACTGTGTGCTCTCTCCCTCTCTGGACTGAACTTTCCTTGCCTGGAAAGAGAGAGGGTTGAACGAACCAGCACCTTTTATGCGATCCTGGGAATGAAATACCACCAAACGATGAGAATCCTCTTCCTGTTTTGTATCAGTCTTCCACACAGCTATCTGCCAGATTGCACGGGACCAATTTTAAAAGTCCCTACTCCCTTGTTCACAGCAGCACTGTCCACAATAGACAGTAGGTGGGAGCAACCCAAGTGTCCATTGACAGATGAATAAAGTGTGGTCTATCCCTACAAGGGAATATTATTCAGCCTTAAAAAGGAGGGAAATTCTGACACCTGCTACAATGGGGATGAACCCTGAGGACATTATGCTCAGTAGAATAAGGAGTCATAAGGAATAAATATTTTATGGTTCCACTTATGTGAACTATCTAAAATAGACAAATTCCTATAGACAGAAAGTCCAACAATGGTCCCCAGGGGCTGGGGGAGGGGGAATGGGAGTTACTGTGTAATGGGGACTGAGTTTCAGTTTTGCAACATGAGAAAGTTCTGGAGATGGATGGTGTTGGTGGTTGCACAACAACGTGAGTATACTCAATGCCACTTAACAACGGCAAAGATGGGGGCGCATGGCCAGCTCAGCTGGAGGACCATGTGACTCTTGATCTCGGGGTTGTGAGTTCGAGCCCATGTTGGGCATAGAGATTACTTTAAAAAAAAAAAAAGAAACAATGGTTAAGATGGTCATTTTTACATTATGTGTATTTTACCACAATTATAAAAAGAAAAAGAAAAAATTTTAAGTCCCTCCGTTTGAAAATAGTAGGGCTAGTAAAATCCTTTCCAGGTCTAAAGTAGACTATGTGAATCTAAAGAAAGAAAAGGATGGTATTTTAACCAAGAAGAAAGTGATTCCTTAAATTTCACTTTGTTACTCCTGGAAAATTGAGTCGGTGACTATGGATAGCAAGGAAAAACCCTCTTTCTCCATACTTTCAAGTGGGTTCGTGTTAACAGAAAACCACCCTCCGAAGTTTTGCCGAAAAGGTTCTTGGTCAGCGCTGACTTTCTTGCAGAGGGACAGTGGGCCCAGGAATTTCTTTCACATCCAAGTGACCAGTGAGTCAAGTTGGAAGGGCCCAGTGCGAGCCACTATTTTTCCCAAAGTTGTTATATTGGAGGATAAGGAGAGTAGGGCAGGTAAAAACAGGTTTGTACCTAAAATACTTGAAGGTTAACATGGCTTATAGCTCTCTTGACGTAAGCTTGCCTTTGGGGGACACTTGAGCTAGGAGACAATGTGAGTTGTGCTAGAGTTGCGGCATCCCCTCCTAGTCCTTCTGCTCACGCTGGAGGCCAGACAAGACCCAAACCCACCTCTGAGTGAAGGAATCGGGGTGCTTTGCCCACGAATTCAGTCCATACTATCAACCTGAATGTAAGGCTCCCTATGGAAGGGGGAAGAACCCAGTCCCCAGAATGACAAACCTGGCTATGGGGTTACCTTGTCCACCATCACCCAAATGACAGGACTGAAGCTCTCCCTTTAGTCCTCGTCTCTTCTCCCACATTGGAAAAAACTTACAAATAATGCCCACTGCAAAAGGAGGAAACTGTCACAAAAATCTAGGCCTAGTGTGGCTGGGGTGGAGAAGGGGGATGGTCCATAAAGGAAACTTGGAGAAAGGGAAGGAGAGCATGGAAGGGACAAAAGCGTTAGCCTTTTTCTCAGGGTAGGAGAGGGCCAGGTTTCCAGGGTCTTCAGAGCCAAGCTTTCGTGTTGGGGGATTGGTCGACAAAGGGCCCTGTAGTAATGTACTTCCTCCAAGGGGAAGTCTAAAGGTTGCCATGGGAACCTTGCTTCTGTATCTCTCTGACCTGGATGAATGTGTAAAAGTTGCCCAGGTGGAGATTTGGTATTAATCACTAAATATCCTATAGGAGAGGATTTGAGGAATTCTCTTGAGCAGATGCATCAAAACAGAGCTAATTTCTCACTGAAAGCTGACAGTGTGAAGGCTCAACCTCACTGCGCCTCAGTTTCGTCATGAAACAAGGATAACGAATCTTCCCTTACAGGGTTGTGTCAGCGGGGCCTTCCCCAACCTGGACACGCCAAGGAGGAAGTACTATGTCCTGCCTCTAGGAGTGATATAGAGCTTCCCCAAGGGGTTTGGTATCTGATTGTCCCGAGACAAGCTCATGGACATTTTCTTTCACAGATTCTGAAAGCAGGATGGGAATTCTGACCCCCTTCATTTGACAGATAAAGTTCTGAGGTCAAGTGACTTGCCCAAGGTCACACAGCTACAAAGTGGTTGGAGCTGGGATTCAATCCCAAATCCATCTGACTCCAAGTTCAGTGCTCTTTCCTCCCTACCAATTAGGTACAAGAAGAAATGAGCCCAAAAAAGAGGCCTCTCCACCTTACGAGTCCAGGAAGGAAAAGCTAATTAAAAAAAAAAAAAAAAAAGCCTGTGTTGGCATCTGCCCACAAGCACAGCGTGGTTGCGAGCAGACGTTCTCAAGATTTCCAGATCAATTTCACACCATTTTCCTAAAAAGCACAGTTATTACTAAAATGGTGGGTGAATTGGATCAAACAAAGCAGAAAAAAAATATCTCTGTAGTTAGCTGGATTCGTCTAGGTAATCTTAAAAACAATTCCCTCCCACACCCCTGTTTTGGGCTTCTGTACTTTGATTAAAAAGAAAAGGTCTCCTTTTAGATATTTGCACATCTCAGGACAATGCCCTCCTAATACCTCCAAAGGCTCACAACAAGATCAACCAGAAAATCTGTATAAAATTGCATACAATTGGCTCCATGATAAGAAACGCTTGTTTAATGTGATTTGTTTTCTTCTTAAATAAAAAGAACCTATCTTTATCCATCAACCAGTCCGAAAAACGGGACCGCCATTGCTTATTCTGTTTTGCTATTTCTCTACACTTTAAAATTTGCCATTCCTTTCCCAGGGCAAATCAAAGGTTTTCTACAAAATCCTTCACGGCTAAAGTAAAGCCTTGGTTATACATCTTTCTATTCTCTGATGATTAGGGCTGTGTTTTTGTTATGGTAAATAAGTATCTCATAGAAGTTCAGAAGGTCCTTTTTAGTAATCGTTTGCAAAGTCTCTGAGGAAAATAGTCTCTTCCTAACCTTTATTTTAGACCTCTGTACTTCTTTTCTCCAGGAATCCTTGCACCAAGATAGCTTTGTAACAAAACTGGATGAGTTGGGACTAACTCTTAAGTAAATGAGTGGCCTTTTCAAGAAGATACTCTTGTTGGAGGAGAAAGATGTTCTGCACAATTAATGTTTGCAAGAGGGTCATTGAGTAGGTCACATTTTAACTGGTGGCAATATATCACTCAACATCCAATGGCAAGCTGATGAAAGCATTTGATTGGCCTCAGCCATATGAACCCAAAGCCAGGAATTTCTGAACCTTGCAAGGAGAGAGGAACAGTGGGGGACAGACTCTAAAACAGCTGTAAAATGTAGCAGCTCTAAACCTCCAGCGATTCCACCCTTTTACAACAGAGAGCGAGACGAGCAAGTACCTTTCAGCCAGCCATGCCTCCTAAGTCTGTTGGGCCAAAAGAAGGTTCCTGTGTACAGTACGAGAGACTCAGACATTTTAGCCTATTCTGTACCTGAGCTGACTCAAGTCGTTCAGAGCCTCAGGAGAGCTGGATGGGTTGGCCCCCCACCCCCCACCCCCATGCCCCCCACCCCCACCGCACACTGACTCTCACAGAAAGATAAAAATCAGGCCAACAGGAGGACGCACACTTGCCGGACGTCAGAGCTAGAAGGGAACTTCGCCATTTTTCAGCTGAGGAAGCCGAGGCCCTCAGAGGTGCCTTGCCAAAGTGCACACAGGCTTCCTCCTAACTCCAGATATTTAATACGTGGCCAGTTTTTGGCCCCATTTCCAAAAGGAAAATGCCAAGACTCTTGGTTTGATGTTAAAACTAATTCTCTCTACCCACATCATAGTTCACTTGGGAGGAGCTGCATGAAAGCAAAGTCTCGCCACCCCCCACCCGCCCCAACCCCCACCCCAGAATCCCCAGCTTAACAGTTCCTGTTTTCTCACTATGCCCTTCCAGCTTTCGCTGTCTCCTCCCCTCCGTGAGGGTAGGTCCAATTACTTGGTAGCCCACTTAGCATAGCAAAGAGCCGCAGTCCGAAATGTTGTGTGGAAAAACCAGAGGGCCCCCAGTTGATGCTTTGTTCCTCCCAGCTGTGCTTACTTCCCAAGCAAAGCTGCCATCCCCACTGCGGTGGCTTCCCCCAGGGTTGGGGTCAGGCCCGGGGGTACTATTATGACATAATTTTGTATTGTACCTCAAGGCAAACACTGTAACGAAAGAGAAAGCCTACACCTCTCGTTCTGTTTCCTTCCTTGGAAAAACGGGGATCATCCTCCGGGCTGTTCTGTGAGCTGGGCCTTGGCCAGGACAATAGGCTTCTGAGGACAAGGTGATTAGACCAGCAGTACAGTGTTTGATTAGCGCCAACCAGCTCTTTGTAGAGGGACAATATCAGGCCATACAGTAACAAGATCACGTCTTTTGATTTGGGTCCGCTCCCTCTGTTGATACAATCCATTATCCTGTTTGCCTTTCTTACTACACCAAGGCATCACACCAAGGGCTTCAAGGATTTTTTTTCTATAATAACCTCCAAATCCCTCAGCACCTGCCTTTTGCCGAAGAACCTCCCTCTTCACTCGGCGCTTTCCTTTGTCCTTTCAACATGACTTTGAATAGTTAGGTAAAGCTAGACTCCCATCCCAAGGAAAAAGAAAACTGGGGTGGCAACTAGAGGGCCCCATATGTAATAAGAAACAAAATTAGGCAGAGCAATTGAGTCGTTGCTTGCTTAACCCTTTCTCTGCTGCCCCTCTTTTCAGGCATTTAAAAAGATTGGATGGAGGAAGGAAGACAAGTTTCAGGGCTCGGGGCAGCGACCAGGAGATTCACTAATGCGATTTGCCGTCACCAAGCCAACTACCATAACAAGTTTATATTTTTTTAAAAAAAGATTTATTTATTTTGAGAGTGGGGTGGGGGGCAGAGGGAGCAAGAGTCTCAAGCAGACCCCGTGCCCAGCGCAGAGGCCGCCGCGGGGCTCGATCCCACGGCCCCGAGATCACGACCTGAGCCCAAACTGAGAGTCCGCTGCTTAAGCGATGTGCCACCCAGATGCCCCTGTAGTCAAGTTTTTAAAAACACACCAACTGGCCCCTAAATCACCCAATTTCTAAAGCAGAAGAGTGAGCCCACCCAGAATTCGTCCAGACTCTCCAAGTCCCCACTGTAAATCCCACAAGGTGAATGGGATCCCTCGGATCTTCAAGGTCCCCTTCCCAACTTTGAAAGCGTGTTCACATTTGAAAGGTGCTCACGCTGGAAAACATTTCACATCCAGGAACTTTCAAAGACTAGCTGCCAAAGGAAAAAAAAAAACAAACAAACAAATCTTGATGAGCTCCTTCGTGGCCTTCGTGGCTAGAGCTGGCTGGTCAGTAAGAGCCCAGAGAGTACCAGGCCTCAGGACTGCTGGGCAAAGAATAGGTTGTGTGTTTGTGCAGACCGGCAGACCCCCTTCAGCTCTGGCAGAATTCACAGAACGCTGTATCTTGTTTTCCGCCACCCCCCACCCCTTCCCTGGCATCCTATTTATGTTTATGCAAGATACTCCCGCTTAATTACGCTTCATCCCAATTTGGACTGTAAATAGCAGGCAAATTAATAATTTAGGAGGAAAAAAGACCTGGGCCCTTTTTCTCCTGCCTTCATTCCTAGGTCAGCCGGCTCATTTATGAATTAGTGCTCGAGCGGCCTGAATAGCAGAGAATGAATGTTTGACTAAATCCTCTAAGTATGAAAGCTCTTCACACCATTTGGTCTTGAACTGATCCAATAGCGAGGTGTAACCACTAGTGACAATAAAGCGCCATCTGGCAAAGTGAACTCTAGGCAAACAATGACAAGCAGAAGTGAAAAGAATTGCAATGATTTCCACAAACATGTGAAATACTATAAACTGTGGGACTTAGCAGCTTCCTCCCGAGGCAAGTAAACAAATGCACCGCTGATGTGTGGGGCTCCATCTCAGGGGGGGCAGGCTGGGCTCCATTTACATTGAGCTAGGGAAAAAAAATGTATGCAGATTGGCGAACAAAAAAATATATAAGCGCTACTAAGCAGACGTCACTTTTCCTACGCTCTTTACTGTCAGGGTGATGTACTGGAAGTCTTTATTTCTTTCAGCCTGGGCCTCTCGGTGCCTCATTCTCCTTCCAGCCTGTTCTCATGCCTTTCTCATCACCTGCTGAGGCCTTGATCACCGACAGAGCTGAGGAGCAGCAGGGGGACAATTAGAGAGGAGTTCAGACTTTGATCATTTGACCATATGTGAATACAACAGCTGACCACATGTTTTAAAAGACAACTAACTTAAATGTATTTTAAAAAATCACAAAGCAAGCATAGATACTGAAATTTACATTTTAATTATCTGGCACAATGCTGCATTCAACTTCCTCAAAATATTTAATATGGAAAAATACATCTTGCCCCTTCAAAATAGGAAAGGATAGCACTTCTCTGCGTTTCCTCCCCACCCCCACCTCCGCTCCCCCTCAAGAACATTTAACCACAGTGGATGGTGAAGAATTCTGTGCCGGAGATTTCAAAAAGGCACATTCAAAGCTGCCCAAAGTTGGGTATGATTACTAAAGGTACATGAAGCCGAAAGCACGTGCAATTATTTCTTTTTAAAACATGATTGTATAGAGAAAATATCAGTCCGGCCCATAGAGTGTTAAACTAGATTTGGGGCTGGTTTGGTTTGGTTTGGTTTGGTTTGGTTTTTACATGAGAGGAACACATTCAATGGCTCGGCCTCCCTTCTCAAATTCTTTAAAATGGCCATTACAATATTCTAAAATGTATATTCGAAAAACGTGAGAAAAGAAAAGACCTTTGTTGGCAATAAAATTCAACTATGTACTACCTGGTTAGCTAGAAGACAGTCTCATTTGCGCAACGAAGGTTTATTCGTGGTTAATTCTATCAAAAACATTGTCACTTCTGTTCTGGATTCTCTTTCAACTATCAAAGCTGAACCGATTTCAGTCTGGCTAAGAAAAATGTGGACGCACTCTACCCAGCTTAGAACCCTTTCTTGTGTTTTTGTATGCAATTGATGATTTATCGGTTGCTTCTGGAGATATAGGGCCCTCCTTATCTTCTCCACCTACTAGATAATTAACATATTCATGAAATGGTTATTTACTCTCAAATAGGAGGATAATAGAAAAATAACACTAATTGTTTTGACAGCAGTTTACTCAAGAGTTATCTGGGGGAACAAATGTTTCTTTTGTAGTGTTAGGAAGGCAAGCATTTATCTATGTATTAAGTTTATTTTTCTTCTTATGGTAGACAGACCCAAGCAATCTTGGGTGGGGGAGAAAAGTCTAGAAGAAATAATTTAAGTGAAATTTCATCTGACAGTCCCCCAAATATTTTGATAGCCCGTTTATTTCTTCAGTTATGAGGGGGATTAGCAATGTGACATACATTTTAATGGCTCTGTAGGCTAATGTATTTATTCATTATCTGCGTGCCATTGTATTTTAAAAAGACATATTACCCTTTAATTTAAAAAGAGCTCACCTTGTTTTATTTTACTTGGGTACCATCTTAAATATAACTGGTTCACATCCACCATCAGATGAGTGCCACACATGAGAATTCTTATTTTAGGCCACTGAGCCTTTTTACTTTGCAAGAGTTCATCATTAATACAGCCTCTGAAACAAAGGTGCCTTAAAAACACGCTTCTCTCTTCAGGATGAGTGTGTGAGCTCTGAGAGCTCTTCTAGCTCCAAGGAATCCCCGTTCTGGATAACTCTATTTCTTTACTTACTCAACGTTTCCCAGCTGTGTGGAGAGACAGGTGAACGAACCTCCATATTTTACCTACGATGTGCCAGGCATCTTGCAGATATTGTCTCCTTTAATCCTTCCAACCACACTGGAAAGTAAGTGTTTTTATCCCCACTTTGTAGATGAGGAAACAGGCCCACAGAGGCAAGGCGAGGTACCTTACAACCAGCCTCACAGCTGGGAAGTTGTAGAACCAGGCGTATCATCAGATAGGAATTCTCATTACTCACTATACAACACTCCCTCCCAGAAAGATAATGGGTATCAGAAGATTAAGTCCCTAGTCCCACTTTATCACTGATTTCCTGGGACAAATCCTTTACCTCAATTTCCTTAGCCCATATAGGCATTGTAACTCTGGGATCCTATCACCGACTTCATTACAGACAGAGACAAAATCAGAAGGGCAACAGTAAACAAAAGGCAAACCATACACTCCTCCAACATGACCCAAGAGACGTTGTCTTTGCAGCTGGCAAGAATACAGAACCACCATTTCTGAAGACAGAATAGCATTTGGTGGTCCAATGGGGTATTGGAAAAAAATCACGTCGACTATGGCGGCATTCTTTGATGACGTTTCTTAAGGTTAAAAGACTTTTCCACAAAGTGGGAAAAGTCCGAAAAAGAACAATTCAATAGCTTCTTTTGAACTGAAATAGAATCTATGGCGAAAGAAAATTGTACAAAGGGAAAGAAACTGAACCCTGCAAACATGCTTTATTTTAGCTTCATAAGTACTCAACACTTTTAAAGCAAACACAGAAAGTCACCAAGATCTGAACCGACACTAGGAGTCATTGACAAACATGGGGTAACTTCCCAGCATGTCCATTTTAAACCAAGATTTCGATGAGAAATTAATTGTTTTAAGTGTTAAGATGCACAGAAATAGTCTCCTTACGCCAGGCAGCAGGAGAATCCCAGGCAAAGGAAACAAGGAGAGTCTAAACATTTGGGGTGCCCAGTAAGAAAGGAGGCCAAGAGGTCTATAGATGGGGACTGTGGACATCTTGTGGGATTGCTGTAATTGTGTATTATTCCCATTTGTTATTTCTGTCTTTTGTCTATTTTGTCTACTTTTCTTTAGTGATTTGCTGGAAGACCCAGTTTTCTTCTGTAACATTTCGGAGGCCTAGAGTCCCCTGGAGAATCTGAAGAAGGTTATGGAACCCCCTCCCAACCCTCCCCTCGCCCCCAAAGAATGCACAGAAATACAAACCACTGGCATGAAATTTCCAGGAGTCTGCCGCCCATGCGAGAGCCCAAGGTGATGGTGACATACTTAAAACAGAGATACCAATGCACCATTTTCAACTATCAGATTGGCAAGGAGTAATAAAAGACTCAGCAATTCTCAGGGATGTAAAACAAGCAAGTTCACGTACCACTGATGTGAGTACCTATTGGTGACAACCCTTTGGGGTTGTTCAATGCACACAACCTTCGATCCAACATATTCAAGGGCAGAAAATGACACCAATGTCAGTTCATAGGAGGAGACTGGTCAAATAAAGGCAGGACTATCCATACTTCTGGTGATGATGTACATCACATTTTTAAGGAAAGGCACTGTCCCCTCTCCCTGTGGTCATTATGGTGAGGTGGCATGGGGGTGGGGTAAGAGGCGCAGGAGTTGAAGTCAGTACTGAGGGGTTTAAACTGTGAGTTACCTAATGGGACTTCATATAAGGCAATTAGTGAGACAATGAGGACGCCTGTGGGGCAGTCCTGAAGGGCTGTACTATTAGGATATTTCAACAGTGGTTCTTAATCTTTTGGGGTTCAAAGACTCCTTTGAAAATCTAATGAGAGCTAAGGACTCATTCTCTAGAAAATGCACATATGCACAAATTTTGCATATAAGTTCTGGGGATTCTTGGGCCCCCTGAAGTGGATTCATGGACACCAGGTGAATCCCTGCCTTCAGCTTCAAACAAAGGGAAAGTTCTTTTGAGGAAGATCTGGGGCAGGGGGAAAACAACCATAAGTAGCTGAGGGAGGGGAGGGAATCCCACGCCTGGGCACACTGGTTTCCTTTTAATTCCTGATTTCAGACCTCTAATGAATCCTCACACATTGCACAGAAATCCTACTATGTTTCTTTAGAAATCTCTCCTAGTTTCCAAGACAGCTCTTTCCCACCTATTCCTTCCTCCCACGCTCCTTAGCCGTCACCCGACCACTTGGCTCAATTGAGAAAATAGACGCCTCTTCCTATTACCAACCGATAAACCAAACTACACTTGCCCCCCATTTCTTCCTCTGGCCACGACTGAGGAAATGTCTCTCCTCTCCGAGGCCAAGACTTGCCCCTCGGGCTTCTGGATTTCTTTCTCGCCTGCCTTTCCTGAGGTCTTCTGTTACTCTCACAATAAAATCAAAACTCTGCCATGGCCTACAAGGATAGCACGTGATCTGATTTAAATTTCAAAGGCAACACCCTTGTTGTGCTGCATAAATCTGGGTTGGGGGAGGGGCAAGAGGGAAAGCCAAGAGACCACATACTTGTTGAGACCCAGGCACTTGGAGCTGGGGACAAAGTGGCGAGCAAAACCATCATCTCCTGGAGCCTCCAGCTGAATGGAGAAGGGAAGGTGTGAAGTAAATGGGGCTTTCAAGACTCGCAGGCTCCCTAACTTACTTAGAATCCAGCACAGCAGGTGAAGCAAATCATAGGCTCCACCCTCTCCCCTGAAAACATTTCTGTGACTATTATTGCAGATGGATGTTCGCAAAACGTTGCACAGCTTAGGGTTTGGTTGGCTCAGGGGCTCCGTGAAGACATGACCTACATGAGTTTTATTGAAATAACGACAACATAATGTCTACCGAGCGAAAGTTTTTGAAAAGTGAGCAAAAAAAAAAAAAAAAAAAACCTGAAAAGAAATGTACTAAACTAGCGTTTGAGGTTGTGTTTAGAAGCCAAGATTATAGGAGATTTTAACATTTATTTAGTTATTGTTTTACATGTTTTCTTTTTTTTCTTTTTTTTTTAAAGATTTTATTTATTTATTTGACAGAGAGAGACACAGCAAGAGAGGGAACACAAGCAGGGGGAGTGGGAGAGGGAGAAGCAGGCTTCCCGCTGAGCAGGGAGCCCGATGTGGGGCTCGATCCCAGGATCCTGGGATCATGACCTGAGCCGAAGGCAGACGCTTAACGACTGAGCCACCCAGGCGCCCCTTACATGTTTTCTAACATGTTTTTCCCTTTAATAATTTTGAAAAAGTTAAAAGTACCCCATGTAGAGCCCCCAAAAATGCTATTAAAACATTGTCAACTGAAAGGTTATAAATCTAGGTATAGCATGATTGTAATGGTGTAAACTGTACATAGGTAGATGAAGATTTGTAGAGCGATAAGCAGAAATGAAATGAGCTGTGCTGGGTTTGGGGTCAGAATATTTGGTTGGGCAAGTTTCTTGAAATCTCTGTGCGTCTGTTTTCCCACCTGTAGAACGGCAATAATAATTGTCCCTACCTCGTAAGGTTAGTGTGACAATTAAGTGACTTAATATATGTAAAATGCTCAGGCACAGAGGATTTTTAGGGCAATAAAACTGTTCTGCGCGCTACTACAATGGTGGATATGTGTCGTCATACATTTGTCAAAGCTCATGGAATGTACCACACCAAGAGTGAACCCTAATGCAAACCATGGACTTGAGATGACAATGATGTATCAGTGGAAGTTCATGGATTGTAGCAAATGCACCACTCTTGTGGGGGGTGTTGAGAACGGGGGGAGGCTGTGCCTGGGGGAGGTGAGGGCAGGAGTATATGGGAACTCTCTGTATCTTCCCCTCAATTTTGCTGTGAACCCAAAAATGTTCTAAAAAATAAAGTCTATTTAAAAGGGCTTAGTACTGGGTGCCTGGGTGGCTCAGTTGGTTAAGCGACTGCCTTCGGCTCAGGTCATGATCCTGGAGTCCCTGGATCGAGTCCCGCATCGGGCTCCCTGCTCGGCGGGGAGTCTGCTTCTCCCTCTGACCCTCCCCCTTCTCATGTGCTGTCTCTCTCATTCTCTCATTCTCTCTCTCTCTCTCAAATAAATAAATAAAATCTTAAAAAAAATAAAAAAATAAAAAATAAAAAAAAATTTTAAAAAGGGCTTAGTACGGCAAGAATATGCAATGGGAAAAGGACAGTCTCTTCCAGCTGGGAAAACTAGACAGCTACACGCAAAAGGGTGAAATTGGACCACTTTTTCACACCATACACAAAAATAAACTCCAAACGGATTAAGGACCTAAATGTAAGACCTGAAACTGTAAAAGTCCTAGAAAAAAAGCACAGGCAGGCAGTAATGTTTCTGATACCGGTCGTAACAATATCTTTCTAGATATATCTCCACAGGCAAGGAAAACAAACAAAAATAAACGACTGGGACTACATCAAAATAAAAAGCTTCTGCACAGCAAATGAAACAGTCAACAAAACTAAAAACCTACTGAATGGGAGAAGATATTTGCAAATGGCATAACCCATAAAGGGTTAGTGTCCAAAATATGTAAGGAACTTATATAACTCAACACCAGAATAAACCCCACACAAATAATTCCATTAAAAATGGGCAGAAGACATGAACAGACATTTGTCCAAAGAAGACATCCAAATGGCCAGCAGACACATGAAAAGATACTCAACACCACTCATCATCAGAGAAATGCAAATCAAAACCACAATGAAATACCACCTCACACCTGTCAGAATAGCTCAGATCAAAAACACAAGAAACAACAAGTGTTGGCGAGGCTGTGGCGAAAAAGGAACCTTTGTGCACTGTTGCTGGGAATGCAAACTGGTGCAGCCACTCTGGAAGACAATATGGAAGTTCCTCAAAAAATTAAAAATAGAACTACCATATGATTCAGCAATTGAACTACTGGGTATTTACCCAAAGAATATGAAAACACTAATTCCAAAGGATATATGCAGGGGTGTCTGCACGGCACAGTTGGTTAAGCGTCCAACTCTTGGCTTTGGCTTACATCATGGTCTTAGGGTTGTGAGATCAAGTCCCGCATCAGGCTCAGCGTGGAGTCTGCTTGAGACTCTCTCTCCCTTTCCTTCTGCTCCTCCCCCCACGCTCTCTCTCTCTCCCTCTTTCTCTCTCTCTTTGAAATAAAGAAATTGTAAGTAAATCAATCAACCAATCAATCAAATCATCCTGATTTTTTAAAAAAGGATATATGCACCCCTATATTTATAGCAGCATCATATACAATAGCCAAATTATGGAAGCAGCCCAAGTGTCCATCTACAGCTGAATGAATAAAGAAGAGGTGGTATAGGGGCACCTGGCTGGCTCAGTTGGTGGTGCATGGGACTCTTGATCTCAGAGTCATAAGTTGAAGCCCCACACTGGGCACAGAGCTTACTTAAAAAACAAAGGTGGTATGTGTATATATATATACACAATGGAATATTATTCAGCCATAAAAGAATAATGAAACCCAGGGGCACCTGGGTGGCTCAGCTGGTGAAACGTCTGCCTTGGCTCAGGTCATGATCCCAGGATCCTGGAACCCAGCCCCACGATAGGGCTCCCTGCTCAGCGGGGAGTCTGCTTCTCCCTCTCCTCCCCGCTCCTGCTCTCTGTCGCTCTCTCTGTCTCTCTCAAATAAATAAATAAAATCCTTTTTTTTATAAAAAGAATGAAACCCAAAAAAGAGAGTATAATGCTAAGCGAAATAAGTCCGAGAAAGACAAATCCCATATGATTTCACTCATATGTGGAATTTAAGACACAAAACAATTGAATGAAGAGAAAAAAAAAACAGAGAGAGAGAGAGAGAGAGAAAAAAACCAAGAAACAGACTCTTAACTATAGAGAACACACAGATGGTTATGGGGGCTGGGGGGCGTTGGGTGAAATAGGTGATGGGGATTAAGGAGCGTACTTGTGATGAGCACCGAGTGATGTGTGGAAGTATGAATCACTATATTGTACACCTGAAACTGATATAACACTGTATGTTAATTACACTGGAATTCAAATTCAAATTTTTTTTTTTTAAAGATTTTATTTATTTATTTGAGAGAGAGAGAATGAGAGACAGAGAGCATGAGAGGGAGGAAGGTCAGAGGGAGAAGCAGACTCCCTGCCAAGCAGGGAGCCCGATGCGGGACTCGATCCCGGGACTCCAGGATCATGACCTGAGCCGAAGGCAGTCGCTTAACCAACTGAGCCACCCAGGCGCCCAAATTCAAATTTTTTTTAATAAAAATAAAAAGTAAGCATAACTTTTGACCTCAAAAAAATAAGGGCTCAGTACACTGGCATATAGGAAGCATTCAATAAATGTTAGCTATTTTTTTTTGTTTTTGATGTAGTGTTCATTGATTCATTAGTTGCGTATAACACCCAGTGCTCATCACATCATGTCACATGCCCTCCTTAATGTTAGCTATTATTTGATCGCCGTGGTTATTATGTTATAATATGCTCACGGTCCGGGTAGGTGTTCAGTAAGTGTGACTGGTGAAAAATTGCCACTATGGTTATTTTCTTCCCCTTTAGACTTCCATGCTGAGCTTCAGGCCTGATCATCCAGAAGGAATTCCCACTAAGCCACGCACCTCACCCTCGCTGTTGTCTGTCTGTGGCCCCAAGGGGTCTAGCAATTGCTTCTTGTAGCAGTTCAGCCTCCCCCCTTTTTATTATCTGTTTTCCTGCCTGTCTCCTCCATACCACTCCATCACAAGCTCCCCCAGGACCATGATACTCCTCATTCCTCTCTGGATGCCCAGTTCCTAACTCAAAATATGGCGCCAAAGCAGAGTCAATAAAGGTTCCATTAGATGAATCAATGAATTTAAAGTGAACAAATGAATGAATAGCAAGACCTGTCCAGCATATTCTGTTGAGTTAATCTGAGCACAATCTGAGCAGTGCTGGTATTTCTAGCTTAGTGGCCCCCCACTCTCCCCACACCCTGTTAATGGATATATCGCCATCAAAACATTGCAGAGGGGGCCCCTTGCTAGTGGGGAAAGCATTTTGTTTTGTACTTCACAAAAAGCAAGAGGGCGATTTTTGGAATTTGTGCTTATGTGCCCAGATTTTAAACTCCCTCTGCTCCTCACACAACATGGGGCAGCCCTGAGATCGGGGTGCTAGAGCGAGCAGCCTCCTTCTGAGCCCTTCTCTCGATGAGACCATCATTATTAGGCTTACTGTGGGGCACTGAGCAGAAAAGAAACCAACTCTGCTAGGTTTCCCAAGGAAATGATCTGTATTATTTGCCACTTAAGTCTACCCTCACCAGTAAGAGTCCCAGATAAAAAGATGAAGACTTTCTCGCTTCTCTCTCTCCCCATCGCCCTTTCCCATCCTCACACACACCATCACATGCAAACTGATGCCTGTCTGTATATGCGTGTATATGTTATGCAACTATACCATATTCGAACTCAGAATTATATTTTTCTTGTCTCTATTTTGCAGTATTCTATATTTCTGAATTTTTCCGTCATAGGAGAGCTTTGATCAAAATAAAGAGAGTTTGGTTGCTGTATATAAAGGGAGGAGAAAAACCACTGTAGACATGGCATGGAGAGTAAATGCAGGGTGATTACAAAAAAAGAAGGCCTGTGTTCTCCTTCTCTCCAAGCTCTAGCGGGTCCGTGTCTAAAACCATAGAGGAGAGCTCCCTGGGGACTGGGAACTGGACAAACCGGGTTCGACAACTGTGTCTGCAAACCGTTTAACTTCTCCGAGCCTCAGTTTCTCCCTATCGGGATAATAATACCTACTTCACAAGGTTACCGTGAAGGTTAACTAAAATGTTTCTAAAACACGCAATGTGGAAAATTTCTAAACACGTGTCATCTAAATTAGAGGTTCTTAGACTTTTTGAATTTGAGAATATCTTTTGAATATTGAATATTTCATAATTCCCCGCCACGCACACTCACGCACACACACGCACGCAGGTGCGCACACATGACCACAGTGGACGGGAAAATATGTGACAAAACGCTACTCTGTACTTCACAAGCACGAGGACAACTTACAAAAAAAAGGGGAAAATCAGGGTTGGTGAGGGTGTCGAGAAATTGGAACCATTATACATTGCCGGTGGGAAGGTAAAGTGGTGCAGCCACTGCGGAAAAGAGCTTGGTGCTTCCTGAAAAAGTTAAACATGGAATTGTCATATAAGCTATAGCAATTCCACTCCGGGGTATAAACCCGAGAGAGATGAAAGCAGGTGCTCAAACAGGTACTTTTATGTCCGTGTTCAGAGCAGCCTTATTCACAATAGCCAAGAGGGGAAAACAATCCAAATAGCCATTAACAGAAAAATGGATCAACCAAATGTGGCATACACATGCAATGGGATATCACTCAGCCACAAAAAGGCCCGAAGAGGACAAATACTGTCTGATTTTACTTATGTGAATCTAGAATAGGCAAATCCATAGTAGATAAGAGGTTGCCAGGGGCTGGGAAAGAGGAGATTGGGGAGCTATTGCTTAATGGGTACAGAGTTTCTGTCTGGAACGATGAAACATTTTGGAAACAGAGAGTGGTAATAGTTGCACTCACACCACGAATGTAATTAACGCACTGAATTGTACCCTTAGAAATCGTACACTTAAAAAAAACATACACTTGAAAATGGTGAAAAATAACAAATTTTACATTACGTATATTTTGCCACAATTTTAAAAAGCACATGAAAGAAGCCACTACCATGAATTCATTAATGCCTTATCTATAAATATGAGCTATGTTGCTTATTCAATGTGCCGAGGGATTTGTGGACCTCTTACATGGACTCCAGACCTCTCACCTCCACCACCCACCCACTCCGATAGAGAACCGTGGAGAGAGATCATTCAAGTTAATACAAAAGTTACACCTCAACTGTCTGGAGAATAGCCTCAATTATTCATTTTGTGGTGAGAACACAGACTCGGCCATTAGGGGTTGGTACAAGGCTGGATACATGGCAGATATTTTCTAAATGCTTCCTCAACAAATGGGTTTTATTTAGTACAATATCCGAGCACCAGCTTCATGTGAGCCAATTAGAGACTTTGTGAATAAACGTGTGTGTGTGTGTGTGTGTGCGTGTTGGCGAAGGGGGGCCATAGGAAAGAAGTGTTATAAGAAACAGAAAGGGCCTGCTCCTGATTCCTGGCTAATTGCCTCCTTTCAGGAGCAGCCCCGAGGATGGAGCAGCCCGGCCTGCTAGAGACTCGCCCTGCTGCACAAGGCGCACGGACAAGCAGGTCTGGCGCCTCCAGAGCTGTCCGCCTGGTGCCTTTCAGGGGCCTTAAAAATGGATCCGAGAGAAAACAAAGGGTCGCTCTTAATATCTGTGGTTCTCGCCTCTGCCGGCAGTAAATACGAGGCATGTGGGAGATACAGAACCTATGTTCAAGAGTTTGCATAAAACTGAACAAGATGGGGAGACGGGGAGGGGTGGTTGGAGATGTTACAGAATAAAAAAAGGCAGACAGAGCATCCTTTCATACTATAGTGAGTGCTTCCACCACTCCTGGCTCATTAAGGGTTAATGAATCTGACTTCCAACGTTGCCACCAGTACAAACAGTCCTACAAAATGGTTTCTTTGCTCTCAGCTCTTTGAAAATGAAACAAAATCATGAGCTGATTTCTTTGGCCCAAATGGGTTTGCTTTTTCCTCTGAAATGTACACGTGAAAGTGTGTTCAACTAAAATACATCATTGATTAATTAAAACAGCAAGTTACCACAAGTGGCTTTCAGCGGCCGTACTTCAATCATTGGAAGCATTCTGGCCACATTCATTTCACTCTCTGATCGTACTATTAATAAACAAAGTGCATCTCTTTTGAGTTAGAGAAAAATCTGCCAATACATAAAATTCTACTAAGTGATACCTATTTTTTCCCTCATTTCCATTACAGGAGGGGAGACATGTTTTACTTGGGGGGAAATTGATCCTTCTATAAAATCAAGTGGCCCTTTATAACAATTCTTTTTTTTTTTTTTCAAAAACCACTCATTTCTACATACGTGTGCATAAAGCAAGCTCTGAAATAATATACACCCAACTTTGACCGTGGTTATTTCTAGGGCAAGGGAGAGAGGTCACAGTGAAATGTGAACAGGGACTTTCACTGTTTATATATTCTGCATTCTTTGATCTTTTTCATAATGGACGTATGATTACTTTTACAATTAATGATTTAAAACGAAAGACAAATGAAGCTCCATGGATGGTGGGATGGGCAGTAAACTAATAAAACCTCACGTAGGCTAAGCAAAATAGTTTACTTTTTCCCCTTGTTATAAAATATTAGAATAGTATCATGTACCCCAATGTATTCATCACTCAGCCTCAACAATGATCAATTCCTGCCTGATCTTGTTTCATTCATTCTCCCTCATACACTTAAACATACACACAGCTACATTTGTTAAAGCGAATCCCAAACATGGTATCATTTTATCTGTAAATGCTTTACACCTTTTAGCTGAAACTCTCGAACAGCACAAGCAACTTTTCAGGATCTTATCAACCTCCTCATCAAAATGTGTTTTCAAAAAGGAAGAGAAGACAGGTTTTATAAGGATGGAATGTGGTTTTCTGAGATTTAACATGACCCTCTTATTCAGATCATCCAAATCATCCAAATCTATTCCACCTAATCAATGACTAAGAAAATGTGGGCAAGTGGGGTGGAACCAAAGAACAGCAGGTAAGTTAGAAAAATGACTCCAAGAAGATACATCTCTCCATCTGCCACTTCTGAGCCTTAAAGCAAAGCGTGCAAATACTTTCTTGCCAGTGAATTCTTCACAGATAGGTCTAAGCATTCGAGAGAGAGAGAAAAAAAAAAAAATAGTTGCTGCAACCTGACAAAATGACTAATGAATTATTCATGTAGTCACTGAACTGAAATCTGCAACCTAGGGCTACCCTGAGCTTCTGCATGACAGGTGAACAGAGCATCAAGCATGCTTTCAAATTTAGGCCAGGGCTTACACCAGGCAACTTGCATTGTCCATCTTCCTGGGGCTACAGCCTTCACAGCGCCTCCCCCAAAGCTGAGCAGTGGCCTGGGTAGATGCCCAGGTACCCCCTCCACACACCACCGTATACTCCCACTTCTGCTCAAGAATTAATTTCTGGGGGGTGGGGAAATAGGCAAAATGGGTGAAGGGGATTAAGAGGTACACACTTTCAGTTATAAAATACGTAAGTCAGGGGAATGAAAAGTACAGCATAGGGAATATAGTCAATAATACTGTAATAACTTTGTACGGTGACAGATGGTGACTCCACGTAGCGTGCTGAGCACTGAACTACGTATACAGTTGTCGAATCATTATGTTGTACACCTGAAACTAATGTAATATGTCAGCTCTACTTCAGTGAAAAATAAAATTCAAAAAAGAATCTCTGACCCACGGCTATTGACTTTAAGAAGACCATCTCTTCCGGGGCGCCTGGGTGGTGCAGTCAGTTTGAGTGTCCGACTCTTGGTTTTGGCTCAGGTCATGATCTCAGGGTCGTGAGATGGAGCCCCGCATCGGGCTCCACGCTCAGTTGGGAGTCTTCTTGAGATTCTCTCTCCTCTCCCTCTGCCCCTCCCCCCTCTAAAATAAATAGATCTTTAAAAAAAAAAAAAAGAAGAAGAAGAAGAAGACTACCTCTTCTGGGGCACCCAGCTGGCTCAGTCAGTGAAGCATGCAACTCTTGATCTCAGGGTTGTGAGTTTGAGCCCCATATTGGGTAATAAAATCTTTAAAAAAAAAAAAAAAAAAGGCTACCTCTTCCTTTCAAAGCACAAGCAGGTTTTAGTCTAGGGATGTTGCCTTGGTTCACCTCTAACATTTCATCCAAATGTGAAAGTCCTCGGCTTTAAAGCCTCAAACATTCTTTTGGGTCTTTCCCTTAGGCTCATGAAGCTGGTTAAGAAACACTGAACATTACCATCATCCCTGATGTGTATCAAAACAACATTCACCAACCTGGATGACTGTCTGATAAGTGGCCCTATGTCAAACTCTTTCACGTACACCATCATGGTAGACATCCTTAGCTCTGGCCCACAGATGGGCAAGCAGAAGCCCACAGAGATTAAGCAATTTATCGAAGATCTCACAGCCATAGGGGTAATCAGGTTTGAAACCAGGTCTTCTGATTGCTAATCTAATGCCCTTTCTACCAAACCAGAGATTGGCAATCTGTAGGTCAAACCCAGCCTCTGATCATGTGTGGTCAACATCTAAAAATCAGAGTTTTTCAGGAAAAAAAAAATTGGATTTCCAGTTTCTTTTGAAAAAATGAATAGGATAGTAGCCACACGGGGCCAGCATTCCCACAGGGCAACCCTTTGGCTGGGGCTGGGGAATTTCTGGCCTCTGAAGACAGAACACGTTATTTCCATTTTGCCCCAGTCTCCCCTCTGCCCACTTTTCTCCTTTATGTTCCTGGCCTGATCCCCACAGGCCTTTGAGATGCTGGCTTAAAACCAAGCTTCCTGCCAAATGCGTAGAATATGATTTTGGAAACTTTCATGCTAAAAATATGATATGGCTCTATTGCTCAATCTGCCTTCATTTTCTTCTTTTTGCAGCATATAAGCAAATAACAAGCCCCAAATCACATGAATTTAGACCTATAAGCTATGAGCACATCCTAAGTGCCACATTACAGACGTGGATCCTGCGGTGACTACAATGATTGCAGCAGTTTGGATACTTAGGGAACCTCAATTTGTCCTCGTTAACTCTGTAAGTTGTGTGCTCTTGAAAGTCGACTTTGCAGTAATACTTTCTCTTAGTAGTCCTAACGAGTGGTATCTCCGTGCCTGCATACATCAGCAGGTCCCTTTGGTGGCAAGTGCAAAACCCTGTCCCCTCCCCATCTCCTTCACAGGCTTCGGGATCACAGTGGGGAGGGGATCAGCATTAAGTTGTCAAAACTTGTCAGACCCTCCAAAATTATACAAGTTGGACACTCACATGCTACCCTAGCTATGGCTCTGATCCCTGATTTTTCCAGGTTGGTATTTGTTCCAGTGGAGAAAGTCAGGTCATGATGAAGGCACGTGAAAGTGTTGGTAGGGCCAAGCTGAGATTCAAGGGATCAGTTTATGTGGATCCTTTAAAGAGACCAAAAGCAAAAACTTAGGCAAAAAGGGAGTCGTTCTCAGTCTTCATGCCCCCCCGGCCATACAACACAGTGACTTTACTGTGAACCAATAAACAAAAGATAATTGTCCTCAAGGGTCAATGTCAAGATGTACCTTTGCCACTCTACAGTGGCCACACTCACGGTGTAGCTTGATGGATCACCAGAACCTACAGGCACATAATTCAAATACCACTTCTTCTGAAAGTTGAGCACACGAGCCTAGGTTCCGTCCCTGATATTTAGAGAAATACCTTGTTTGCTCTCGTGGAAACTGAGAAGATCCATGCATCAAGTCAAATGGAGCTGTAGAACTTTTCACTGCTGATTTATATCTATTACCTTATTTAGGCCCTGGTACATTCTATCACTCTAGAGTATTCCGTGGCTGAAGTGAGGTAAAAATTGACTGATGTCAGTGGGGTTTTTGTGATGGTTAATTTTATGTATCAACTTGGCTGGGCCAGGGGGTGCCCAGATAGGTGGTCAAACATTATACTGGATGAGATGAACAACTGAATCGATAGACTGAGTAAAGCAGATTGCCCTCCCTGATGTGGGTGACCCTTATCCAATCAGTTAAAGGCCTGATTGGAACAAAAAAGCTGAGTAAGAGAGAATTCCTTCTGCCTGACTGCCTTTGAGCAGGGACGTTGTTGTGTTTTTGTTTTGTTTTGTTTTCTGCATTTGGACTTGAACTGAAACATCAGCTCTTCTGGGTCCCGAGCCTGCTGGCCTCCAGACAGAAACTCTGCCATCGACTCTCCTGGGTCTCCAGCTTGCTGACTGCAGACCTTGGGACTTGGGAGCCTCCGGAATCACATGGAACAATTTCTTGTCATAAATCAATTTCTGTCTCTCTATCCACCCCCTACACACACACACACACACACACGCACGCACGTGCACGCACGTGCGCACACACACTAGTGGTTCTGTTTCCCTACAGAATCCTCACTAATACAGGTTTGGTGTGCCTGAAAAATTTATGAACTGCAGAAGATTTATACATTTTAGAAATAGATTGATACATTTAAAATTATCATGTGTCTGCTACGTTCTAGGCACTGAGCAAATTGCTGTGGGATAAATAAAGATGATTATTTGGCCCTGTCCCCCATGAAACATACAGTCTAGTCAGACTTGTGTGTAAACGTCATGTCATATAGATATATGTACCATAAAATTCATTCAAAGCATCAGACGACAGGGAGATGACTTCTGGCTAGAAAGAATCAAGGGAGTCTTCATGGAGGAAGTGGCATTTAAGCTGGTGCTTAAAGTATGAAGAGTCTAACACAAGCAGTGATAAAAGAAAATTCTTTTGGGGGCACCTGGGTGGCTCAGTTGGTTAAACGTCTGCCTTCGGCTCAGGTCATGGGGATCGAGTCCCGCATCAGGCTCCCTGCTCAGTCTGCTTCTCCCTCTGCCCCTCTCCCTGCTTGTGCTCTCTCTCTCTCTCTCTGACAAACAAATAAATAAAATCTTTATAAAAAAGGAAAAGAAAATTCTTTCAGGAGGAGGAACTAGCATGCACAAAGGCAGAGAGATGAGAACACATCAGCCCTTCCACCGGGAGAATAGGGTGATTTAGCCCAGCTGGATTATTAGGTCTACAGAGAAGAAACAAGTCCGGAGAGGTTGGTTCATCTACTAGTTGCAAGTCTGTACCTTTAAACAACAACTCCCCAATTCCTTCACCCTTTCCCCACCCCTGGTAACCACCACTTCACTCTCTGTTTTTAAAGAATTTGGCTTTTTCAGATTTCATAAGTGAAATAATACAAGTATTTGTCTTTCTCTGATTTCTCTTGCTTAGCATAATGCTCTCGAGGTCCACCCATGTTGTCATAAATGGAAGATTTCCTTCTTTCTCATGGCTGAATAGTATTCCATCAGATACATGAATGTGTATATATATATTCACATCTTCTTCTTCCATTCATCCATCAATGGACACTTAGATTGTTTCCATATCTTGGCTATTGCGAATAATGATGCAATAAACATGGGAGTACAGATGTCTCTTCGAGATCCTGTTTTTGTTTCCTTTTGGATATATACCCAGAGGTGGGATTCTTGGATTTAAAAAGAGAAGTTTTAAAGAAGGAATGCTATAGGAATGTATAAGAGGGGGATTTCACCTCAATCTCAGGGAAACTCTCAGAGATTTCCTTGATGAAGAGAATTTTAAGCTGGGCCCTGAAGGTTGATTAGCAGCTAACCCAGAGGGGGGTGCAGTGGGGAGACTGCTCTGCAGTGGGAAGGACAAATGGAGGGAAAAAGTTTTCTCACTAGCAGTTGGAAATTCAGTCATTAGTTTAACCAGATAATCAGTACTGAAGGGACTAAGAGCCTTGCCCAGCAAGAGAAAGGAGGGAGAGAAAAAGAGACAGAGACACAAAGAGAAATACAGAGAGAACTTACCTAAATATTAAATCTTAAGGGCTTATATCATTGGGGTTATAAAGAGGGAGAGCTGGAGTATTCTGTATGCCCTATGGTCAAATATATTTATTTATATGTTTATCAAATGTATATTAACATATAATACATATTACAAAGTTATAGCACATAAATATAATATACAATTATATTATGTAATATATGTATATATACACACATGCACACACACACAGGCCAAAAGTTCCCATAATCTCTCTCAAGGTCACATTTTAGCTCAGAGGAAATACGTATTTTTGCACAAACATTTTTGAAAAGACTAGATTTACAGGTTGTAATCCATAAATTCTCGCCACATGTTAATGTATCGTTGAAAAGTACTCAATATGCTTCCTAGATTTTCCAGCTACTGGACACAGGATATTAGGATCTCAACCAATCAACAGTATATGGAATGTCTGAGAACATCCAAAGCTCCTCCCTGTAAAGACTCCTGCCTCTACTTGTGAATGTTGCTGTTGCCCACCCCACTGTGGACACTGGAAATGGGCTGGTCTTCTCAGCAAGCGGGAACTTTATAAGGCTGCCTCGAAACTCTCGCAAGAGAATAATGGCTTTATCCCCATCCCACGTGGCATGTCATGAGTGCCCCCATCCCATGTGGCATGTCATGAGTGCCACTAGAACTAATCAAACACAAAAGTCACGCTTCCTGCAGGTGCTCAATTCCGAATTGGCCACTCCCCAGCACCTTTAGTAAGCTGGCTCAGTATCATCATTACTAATCTTCGGCCTTTATAAAGTTTAACCACTAGAAAGAAAACTATCTAGATAGCATATGAATCCCTTTGAGAAATGTCTACACTGTTGTACAATTGAACATTATACTTTCAATCTTGTAGTTGATAGAAAAACCATGCTATACCTTCTACAAAACTCTCGTTGAAGATATTGTTGTTATTCAAAGCGGTTTATGAAAGATCTGGCCGAGTAAATTCCCTCGAGCTTAATCTCAGGAAAAAAAAAACAAAACCTGTGTGTACCCATAAATTTATAAAATGGCTCTTCTCAGATAAAGAAAACAGTAGAACCTGGTCTCTTCCCCCTTTTTGCCTTTGCTGCTTGGAAACGGCTCAGTTCACTTACCTGTTAGCATCTACTCTAATTTCTGTAAGACATATCTATTCAGTTTAAACCTTAATTCTCTTACTTTATGTGTAAGTCTGTAAATTGCATCAGGTCCTCCAAAAAGTATACGTCTTAAATAAAAGACCTCCTCAATTTGAAGCTATAAATACATTAGGCTTGACCTGCCCAGGAATCAACAGAAATGAGCTCTTAAGAAGTAACTCAATACAAATGACTGAGCTCAAGTTTAGGAAACATATTTCTCATTAAATGGAGAGCAGACAGAAATTTCAACTTTGACAATAATTTCTTAATTATCAACACACTGATTATAACGAGAAGAGGAAAACACCAAGCAACAGATCATTCCAAATTGGTTTAATTTAATTTTGCAATCAACTAATGTATATTTCTGGAACCTCTGCTGCGAGCGCAATCCAGGATTTCACTAGCTAGTTTAAGAGACAACAATGAGCAAATTTAGCAGCAAATCTGCCACATTCTACAAATATTATCGGGCAGACTATATCCATTTATCTACTGATGGACATGGATTCCTTCCACCTTTGACTATTATAAATAATGGTGCTATGAACATTGATGTACAAGTACCTGAGGACCTGCTTTCAATTCTTTTGGATACAGAGCTAGGAGTAGAATTGCTATGTTTACCTTTTTGAGGAACTGCCAAACTGTTTTCCACAGCAATGTACGGGGGCCCTAATTTCTCCACAACCTCTCCAACACGTGTTATTTTCCATTATTTTAATAATAGCCATCCTAATGGATGGGAAGTAGTATCCATTGTGGTATTGCTTTAGTGGCCTTACTAACTAATGATGTAAAACCTCTCTGCATGTGTTTCTTGGCCATTTGTATATCTTCATTGGGGGAGTGTGTATTCAGATCCTTGGACCATTTTTGAATTGGGTTGTTCAGTTTCTGTTGTTGAGTTGTAGCAGTTCTTTATATATTCTGGACATAAATCCCTTATATGTATGACTTGGAAATATTTTCTCTCATTTTGTGGGTTCCATTCACTGTGTTGATAGGGTTCTCTGATGAACAAAAGTGCTTAATTTTGATGAAGTCCAATTTATCTAAGTTTTCTTCTGTTGCTCGTGCTTTTGATGTCATATCTAAAAATCCATTGCCAAATCTAAGTTCATGAAGAATTACCTCTATGTTTTCTTCTAAATGTTTATAGTTTTAGCTCTTACATCTAGGTCTTTGATCCATTTCTTAAAAGATTTTATTTATTTATTTGAGAGAGAGAAAGAGTGCGAACAAGAGAGCACAAGCAGGGGGAGCTGCAGAGGTAGAGGGAGAAGCAGGCTCCCCGTTGAGCAGGGAGCCCAACGCAGGGTTCAATCCCAGGACCCTGGGAGCATGACCTGAGCAGAAGGTAGATGCTTAACCGACTGAGCCACCAAGGTGCCCCCTTTGATCCATATTGAGTTAATTTTTGTATATGGTGTGAGGTAAGGTTCCAAACTTATTCTTTTACAGGTGGATAACCAGTTTTACCAGTACCATTTGTTAAAAAGACTGTCCTTTCCCCATTGAATGGCCTTGGCAACCCTGTCAGAATTCTATTGAACATGTAGGTGGGGGCTTATTTCTGGGCTCTCTGTTCTATCCCACTGCTTTGTGTATCTGTCCTTATGCCACTTCCACACTGTTTTGTTTATTGTTGCTTTGTAGTAAGCTTTGAAATCAGGAAGTGCTAGTCCTCCAACTTTGTTCTTCTTCTTCAAGATTGTTTTGGCTGTTCAGAATCCCTTGAAATTCCATATGAATTTCAGGATGGGTTTTTCTATTTCTGCAAAAAATTGTTAGAATTTTTGGTAGGGATTATAGTCAATCTCTAGATCACTTTGGGTAGTGCTGTCATCCTAATATTTAGTCTTCCAATTCATGAACATGGAAAGTTTTTCCATTTAGGTTTGCTCTAGTTATTTTCAGCAATGTTTTGTAGTTTTCTTGTTTTCAAGTCATCTTTGATTAAATTTATTCCTCAGAACTTCATTCTTTTTGATACAATTATTAATGGAATTTTTTTCTTAATTTCTTTTTTAGATTATTCATTGTTAGTCTATAGAAATGCAACAGATTTTAATGTGCAATTGCCTTTTGTCATTCCTTTATTTCTTTTACTAGGAAACCATAATATGGTGGTTCAGTACTCTAATTCATTTGACTATTCACCTATTTTTATGAGTGACCACATACTTTATCATACAAACCAAGACACTTTTAGAGAGAAAGGGGACACTATCATACAGGGGAAACAGGTGTTAATTTGAACTTTCCAGGGAGAACCAAGATATGTGGTCACCCTACTTACTGAAAGATATGTAGATGGTTTCAATTTTTTTTGTAACTCTCCTACATCACTTAACTACTTTTACCTTAGTGCTATGGTAATTTATATACATGTTTTATACCCTGAACAGGTCTGCCAGCTCCTTGAAAACAAAAACAACTTCCCACTGCCTTTGTGTATCTTAGCATCTTGCACAGTGCCTTCAGTGTAGTAAATGCCCAAGAAAGGTTCATTGGATGAATGATGACCCTCATTTGTCTCCACAGAAATCCTACCCACTGTGTCTACCCACACAGTCCCTCTGACTGGGTACTTCCCACGCAAAACTGCTACTAGTAAATCAAGGGGATATGACCTTTGACCTAAGGTAAATAAAACACTTAATCAGAGGATTTAAAAGATCATCTTCAAGCAAGCTACTGAACTCAGCCAACCATACAGTGGGATCCATCAAGATGGCAAAGTCATTTCCAGTTTGCACAAAGATTACAGAATGATACTGTTTTTCATTAAAATTTTGAATAAATGGCTGGCTAAGATGTACATACTCACAAATCACTTCCAATAACAATTTATTTGGGAATTTAGGATAACAGGTGAATTCTATAGAGAATGTGATGTGTCCTTGGGCATTTTAAAACATATCCAGGAATTATACTAAATAGCATATACTTATTTGTATTTATATACTTCACTGTTCTATTAGATCCTAAGTGATATACTATATATGTTTTATCCTTTGGATGATGATTACAAAAGAATCAAGTTGGGAGTGCCTGGCTGGCTCAGTTGGTATAGCATGTGACTCTTGATCTCAGGGTTGTGAGTTTGAGCCCCACATCAGGGGTAGGTAGGGTGTTTTTGTTTTTGTTTTTAAAGATTTTATTTATTTGACAGAGAGAGAGAGCACAAGCAGGGGGAGCGGCAGAGGGAGTGGGAGAAGCAAGCTCCCCGCTGAGCAGGGAGCCTGATGCGGGGCTCAATCCCAGGACCCTGGGATCGTGACCTGATCCAAAGGCAGGCGCTTAACTGACTGAGCCACCCAGGTGCTCCATGGTAGGATTTACTTAAAAAAAAAAAATCTCAGTGCCTGGGTGGCTCAGTTGTTGAGCATCTGCCTTTGGCTCAGGTCATGATCCCAGGGTCCTGGGATCAAGTCCCACATTGGGTTCCATGCTCGCGGGGAGTCTGCTTCTCCCTCTGCCCCTTCCCAACCTTGTGCTAGCTCTCTCTCTCTCTCACCAAAATAAATAAAATCTTTTTTTTAAAAAAAGAATCAAATTGGACCCCTACCATATACCGTATGCAAAAATTAACTCAAATTGGTCAACAACCAAAATGTAAGAGATAAAACTCTAAAAAGAAAACATGGGGTAAATCTTCTCTACCTGGGATTTGGCATATCCATAGTTGGCTGCTGGGAAAGTAAAATACTGTAGCCATTTGGAGAAGAACATTACATCAAGCTGCAAGTGTGATGCTCGCCCATGATCACAATTTTTCCTGGATGAGTTCCAGTTTTTCTTTATAAGTCTTAGTAGTAATAATTCTGATTTTTCATCTATTCAGTGTATGATGCCTTATAAGTAAGATGCTTCTTCCCAATTCCTGATTCCTTTCTTCCAGAGGAGGGAATTCAATTAGTGTGACATTCCTAGATTCTTTCCACCTCTTCAAAAACCATGGGGAATATCAGAAGGGGAAGAAAGAGACAAGGAAAGACAAGGAAATATTCTTTCCACCTCTTCAAAAACCATGGGGAATATCAGAAGGGGAAGAAAGAGACAAAGGAACAGAGAGCAATATTTGAAACAATAATGATTGAGAAATTCCCCAAATTAACGTGACACCAAATCACAGAGCCAGAAAGCTCAGAGAACAACAAGCAGGATAAATGCCAAAAACAAAAAAACCAAACCTTACACTTAGGCATATCATTTCCAAATGACAGAAAGTCAAAGATAAAGAAAAATTCCTGAAATGTGTCAGAGGAAAAAAAACACCTCATCTACAGAGAACCAAACGTTAAGAATTACATCTGTCTTCTCAGAAACCGTGCAAGCAAGAAGAGAGTGAAGCAAAATGTTTAAAGGGTTGACAGAAAAAAAATCACCAACCCAGAATTCTGTGCACTGCAAAATTATCCTCCAAAAGTGAAGGAGAAATAAAGACTTTCTTAGACCAAACAAAAATTGAGGGAATTTGTTGCCAGCACATCTGCCTTGCAAGTAATGTTAAGAGAAGCCTGTCCTAGGCGCGTGGGGTGGGTGTCTTTATGATCATCACCTGTGACCAACAAAGAATAACCAGCCCCTAAAAAGGAAGTAAGCCACTGAAGGTGTTATCAATAGAGATGTTAAAAGGATTTAAGTTCCCTGGTTAGCTTTCTATAAAAGACCAACCCTAAAGGCCCTCGTTGGCAACCCTACTGGGACCCCTCTCACTCTTGAGAGATTTTTCTGTATCTTCACTTAATAAACTTCTATAGCTTTACTCACACACACAAAAAAACATTCTTTAAAGGTAAGGAAAATAATACAGGTCAGAAATTTAGATCTCCATAGAGGAAAAGCATGGAAGAAGGATTAAGTGAAAGTAAAATAAAAAAAGTTTTATTTTTCCTTTTCCCAATTGATTAATAGATAACCATTCAAAATAATAATAGCGATAGCAGGAGGGGAAGAATGAAGGGGGAGACGAACCATGAGAGACGAGGGACTCTGAAAAACAAACTGAGGGTTCCAGAGGGGAGGGTGGTGGGGGGATGGGTTAGCCTGGTGATGGGTATTAAAGAGGGCACATATTGAACGGAGCACTGGGTGTTATACGCAAACAATGAATCATGGAACACTACATCAAAAACTAATGAAGTATTGTATGGTGATTAACATAATAAAAAAATAATAATAGCAACAATGTATTCAATTACTTATGCTTATGTATATATCTTGTGGTACGTAAGATGAAGGATGAAGGAATTAGGATTTCTTTGTTATAAGGTACTCCCACTATCTGTGAAGTAGTGTAGTATTATTTGAAAATGGACTTGGATTAGTTGTAAATGTATATTGCAAACTCCAGGGCAACCAATAAAAAAGTTAAAAAATTAAAAAACTATAACTGATACACCAAGAAAGGAGAAAAAATGGAATCATATAAAATGCTCAGGTAAAACCACAAAAGTTTGATGTACTATGTGGTGGCTAATTGAATTTAAATAAAAAAATAAAACCACAAAAGGCAGAAAAAGAGTGGGAGATGAAAATAGGAACAAAGAACAAGGGCAACAAGTAGAAGACAGTAACAAATATGGTAGATATTAATCCCAATTTATTAATAATCACTTTGAACATTATTGGTCTAAAGGCACGGATTAAAAGAGTTCACTAGAGTGGATCAAAAAACACTACCCAGCTATATGTTGTCTACAAGAAACCCACTTTAAATATATAGACACACATAGATTAAAACTAAATGGATGGGGAAAAAATATACCATGCTAATACTAATCAAAAGAAAGTCAGAGGATGGGGCACCCAGCTGGCTTATTCAGTAGAACATGCAACTCTTGATCTCGGAGTCAGGAGTTCAGGCCCCATGTTGGGCATAGAGCTTACTTAAAAAAAAAAAAAAAAAGAGGGGCGCCTGGGTGGCTCAGTCGTTAAGTGTCTGCCTTCAGCTCAGGTCATGATCCCAGGGTCCTGGGATCGAGCCCCGAGTTGGGCTCCCCCTCCGCCGGGAGACTGCTTCTCCCTCTCCCCCCACTCATGCTCTCTCTCTCACTCTAAGTAAATAAAATCTTAAAAAAGAAAAGAAAAGAAAAAAGAAAGGGGCACCTGGCTGACTCAGTCTGAAGAGCATGCGACTTAATCTCAGGATCGAGAGTTTGAGCCCCACATTAGGTGTAGAGATTACTTAAAAATAAAATCTTTTTTAAAAAGAAAGAAAGCAGGAGTAGCTATATTAATTTCAGGCAGAGCAGATAAAGAAGGTCATTACGTAATGATAAAAGGGTTCATTCTCCAAGAAGATAACAATCCTTAATGTGTATGGCCCCAAGTAGGCCAATTCTGCCCTGTTGTTGGCGTCATTCTGAGAAGCCCAGAATGTGTATGTGCCCTAACACAGAGCGACAAACTATGTGAGGCAAAAACTAACAGAAAGGCAAAGAGAAATAGCTGCCTTCTCTACTGCAGTTGGAGACTTCAACACCCCTCTCTCAGAAGTGGACAGATCCAGCGGGCAGAAAATCAGCAAGGACATAGCTGAACTCAGCCACACCATCAATCACGTGGGGATACTGGACATCTACAGACCACTTCATCCAATAACAGCAGAATACACATTCTTCTCAAGCTCACAAGGAACATTCACCAAGATAGACCACATTTTGGGTCATAAAACACACTTTCACAAATGAAAAAGATGTGCGTTCTCAGACTCCTTTGTCACTAGCATTCTATGTATAAATTAGGTTCTGCCAATTTGATGCACTCACATGAGATTTGGAAGGCAGAATAAATGTGGGGACCATCTTCCTGGTACTGCAAGTTGTAGACATGTGAGTTTGTGGACATGTGAGTTTCTTCTGCAAATTGCACTCCAGTATCTAGTCTCTGCTCTCACTGGTATCTAAAAGTAGCTACTGGAGTGGAAGCAGCAAGATTCAGCCTTCTCCTGCCCAGCTGTCAACGTCATGGGGGCTGAGAGACAGCAGATGTAGTAGTAAAAGCTTCATGATCATGACTTTCTGTTCTCTTGGGGTGCCTGACTGACTCAGTCAGGAGAGCACATGACTCTTGATCTCAAGAGTCGTGAGTTCAAGCCCCATGTGGGATGTAGAGATTACTTACATAAAATTTTCAAAAAAAGACTCTCTGAGGGCGCCTGGGTGGCTCAGTCGTTAAGCGTCTGCCTTCGGCTCAGGTCATGATCCCAGGGTCCTGGGATCGAGTCCCACATCGGGCTCCCTGCTCGGCAGGAAGCCTGCTTCTCCCTCTCTCACTCCCCCTGCTTGTGTTCCTGCTCTCGCTATCTCTCACTCTGTCAAATAAATAAATAAAATCTTTAAAAAAAAAAAAAAAAAAAAGACTCTCTGAGGTGCCTGGGTGGTTCAGTTGGTTAAGTAGCCAACTCCTGGTTTCGGCTCACATCATGATCTCAGGCTCGTGAAATCGAGCCCTGGATTGGGCTCCATGCTCAGCGCGGAGTCTGCTTGAGATCCTCTCCCCCTTCCTCTCCCTCCCTCACTGCTGCTCCCCCTGCTCACGCTCTCTATCTCTAAAATAAATAAATAAATAAATAAATAAATAAATAAATAAATAAAATCTTTTTTAAAAAAAGACTTTTTGCTCTATCACAACTAGAGCAGTGACCTGATGAACCACATACTCGCAGTGGCAGCCTCCTTTTTTCCACGTTCTTGACTGTGGTGAAGGTGGTGTCTCCCCAAGTAGGCCAATTCTGCCCTGTTGTTGGCGTCATTCTGAGAAGCCCAGACCTGAAGAATCGCTTCCAACCCTTCTAGAGTTTTTCTAAGCACCCAACTCCCTGTATAGATTGATTCACTTATGCTTAACAGATCTAGAGTGGTTTCCATTTCCTTTGCTGACCTCTAGCTGGTACAGAAGCTCTGGGTGATCCATATTCCACCAGCTAAGACATCCAGACTGAAGAGGCAAATTAGATCTGGAGGAAGGATGCCTGGGTGGCTCAGTCCGTTAAGTGTCTGCCTTCAGCTCAGGTTATGATCCTGGAGTCCCGGGATCGAGCCCCACATTGGATGGACTCCCCACTCAGCGGGGAGTCTGCTTCTCCCTCACCCTCTGCCCTTCCCCCACTCATGCTCGCTCTCTCTTGCTCACTCTCTCTCAAATAAATAAAATCTTTAAAAAAATTTAGATCTGGAGGAGTCAGAAACAATGGCATAGACAAACTTCTGGTAAATTGTTCATGAGAAATGATGAGAAGACATGATTTTTTTAAAAAAATACAACAAAGAAGTTCACAGGTACAATCGAGATTTTAAAAATAATAATAATTTCTAAAATAAAACAGCTAAACACCTTGTACCAGGAACTTTTGTAACTATTCAGTGCTCTGGATGACTCTAGGAGTTAAGTACCGTTGATATTTCTGTCTCATAAAAGGGAAACTGAGCCACAGAGAGGTTAAGGAACTTGTGTTAGTTGATAATAGCTAGCTAATAACATTGGATTTGAACAGAGGCACTGACTCCAAAGTCCTCGTTCCTAACCACAGAATATTATGCAGGGATTCATGTCAATAAAATAAAATTGCAGTACTGTTTATCATGGGATAACGATAGAAAAGTGGGAAACAATCTATCTGTTCTTTGGCAGAGGAATGGAAAAGGAAACCGTGGTTTACTCATACAATGGAATCCAACGTAGCCCATTGAAATACAAGAGGTCAATCAACTTACACCAACTTGTATACATCTCAAAAACATAACACTGAATGAAAAACCTAATTTGTTAAAGAATACAAACAGCATGATTCTATTTACATACAAATTGTTAAAACACACAGGGGTAGAAAAATATCCAGAGATGGGAAAACTGCCCCCGCAACGGCCAAAATCAGTTCCCAGCCTGTCTTCATATGTCCGGGATCCAAGAATGGTTTTTCCAGTTCTGAAAAGTCATTTAAAAAGAAAAGGGAGGGGGCGCCTGGGTGGCTCAGTCATTAAGCGTCCGCCTTCGGCTCAGGTCATGATCCCAGGGTCCTGGGATCGAGCCCCGCGTCGGGCTCCCTGCTCTGCGGGGAGTCTGCTTCTCCCTCTGCCACTCCCCCTGCTTCTCTTCCTTCTCTCGCTATGTATCTCTCTGTCAAATAAATACATAAATAAAATAAAATAAAAGGGAGACTATTCAACAGAGACCTGCAAAACCTAAAATATTTACTGTCTGGTCCTTTACAGAAAAAGTTGGCCAACCTCTGCTCTTTGTTGGAGACACATGCATACACTGGAGAATAATGCACGCTGATTTCTGGATTGGTGGTTACCTCTGGGGAGGGAAAAAGGAAAGATATCTGTGCCATTCTGTTGCTTTACAAAAACTGATCCAAAGCAAACATGATAACATGTTAACATCTGTGTTATCCTGGGGAGTGCACAGGTGTCTGGTACATTATATTTCAGTTGAATGTTGGAAGTGTTTCATAATTACAAATAGCATTTGAAGAACCTAATGAAAAAGTTCATGCAAAAATATTGAAACCACCGAGCAAAAATAGCAATAAGAACATACGAAATTTAAAAGGCTAAACTCCCTAAGGAAGTATGGGGACCTAGGGAGCTGGAGGGAGAAGCAACATTCCAGCAGGCAAGAGACATACTTCCCAGATGGTGCAGTTCTAGAATCTTCAATAAGTATCTCTCCCACCTCTGGGATGCATGTGCTCATGAGCTATACCCATCTTGCTGGCCTTAAAGGCATCTAAGGAAGTTTCCACAATTCCTTTTGGTACCTTATCCAGCACTGAACACTCTTCCCTGTCCAGAACTACTTTCTGACTATCAAATGTGGTTGTTTTATTTTTGTTTTTACAGTTCCATTTCATTGCTTTTGAGTACATCATTACTCAAAATGGAAAAGACTCACTTGGCATTCACTTCTCATTGCTAAAGCTCCTAAAGAATTTGCTCCCTACCTTCGTCTTCTCTTGGCTTAATAGTCCTCATCCTCCTAGCCATGTTTTGTTGCCTTTATTCTCATCTTGGTGCCTGATCCACTGCTCCGTCTCCATATTTTCCATATTGAGTCCAGAACCAGTATGGTGAGGAGGTATGTGATAAATCAGGCACAGCCTAGGAATCTGAGTCCCAGCTTTGTCTCTTCCTACCTGTATGACCTTGGGCAAGTTATTTAAGGTTTCTGAGCCTCAGTTTCTTCATCTGTAAAATTCAGGTAATAAATGTTCTGAATTTACAAGGAGGTAGCCTGGATTAAAGCAGTAACAGAACCAGGGTGGGGGGGGCTTTCCGAACTACGGAGCATTATCACGAGTTCAGGTATCACTCTAAGGTAAAGGACTTTGTAGTGCCAACTAACATAAGCATGAGATCTCCATTGCTCATTCATACAGTGATGGACTTGTCTGATTTTGCTCTGCACGTTTTCCAAACCATAGTAGATACTTAGCTCGAGATCAGAGTGTGGTTTGCCACGATCCCTCTATTGTAGACTAGATTATTTGCTGGAAAGATTAGAAGTTGTTCAATTTATAGTTGCCCATCAAGATGTATCCTGTCTAGTCCTTTAGAAACCAAACCTGTAATCCTCAGTGGAAGAAGTGGAACCCACCTACCCCAGGGGTAGTAGCTTTAGTGGACAGAGGCCAGAGCTAAATGGCCTGCAGTGAGCAGGATAGTCATACACAATGAAGACCTGTTCCACCCAAAATGCCACCGGTGCCTACAAAATCTCTGCCCACCTTTAAGAGGAGACTTGCATTGAAAGGCCGAAGGGTAAGTTTCACTCATAAGGTTCATTCCGCAACTCAACTATCCATGACAGAGCTGTCCCCTTCACCGAGTCCCTCTGCAAATTTGCACTCTTTTGTTCTTCTTGTTGGTTTTTTTTTAATTTAAATTCAATTAATTAACATATAGTGTATTATTAGTTTCAGAGGTAGAATTTAGTGATTCATCAGTTGCACTCTTATTCCAACTAGAAATCCAGTAGTTTAAACCTTTTAAAATATGTTTCTTTTGGAATTAATGTCCTTCTCCCCCAAGAATTTTTATGGCTTTGTATTTTCTTTTTTAATTCCTCTCCAGGGTTAGCAAACATCCACGCTTTAGGAGTGGTTGTAATTTCTGGGAAATATTCAAACCCCATTCAAAGCACCAGGAGATAAGGCTGAGTGACCCTGTTCGGGGTCCA
The DNA here is from genome assembly GCF_004348235.1 of Phoca vitulina. Taxonomy (NCBI): domain Eukaryota; kingdom Metazoa; phylum Chordata; class Mammalia; order Carnivora; family Phocidae; genus Phoca; species Phoca vitulina. Next base: position 9,313,178 of record NW_022589742.1, read on the forward strand.
AATGAAATAGGTCAAAAAATGACAAGATTGGTTGTCCCCCCCCCGCCCCAGTGACTTGTAAACTTGCTGAGAAGAGGAAAAAGCTGGAAGAGTGATATTATGTGATGATCCAAAATATCTGAGCTCCCAAGTAATCAGGACTTGGTCATTCTTGCTGTTGGAGTTCAGATGACCACCAAGCAGCAGTATTATAGGTGGTATTTCTTTTCCTATTAAGATGCCCTGGAATTTTTTTTTTTCTGTAATTACCGTAATTACCGTTTTTCCGTAATTACCATGTATTATTCTTATAATAGGGGGAAGTCGACTCAAGTCGTAATACAATAATTTTCTCACTACGTTCAATTTTTCCTTTCCCACCCTCCTCTCCTCCTACCCCCAAGAGAAGGGGACAGACCATCCTGAGAGCTCACATTACCTACCACTCACCACAACAGGAGAATGACTGAATAAAGTCAGATACATTTACTCACTGGGAGGTTACACAGCCATTAATATGATCATTTTGAAGACAGCGGAAACATGGAATCACATATGTTTAACACAGAATACTAAATGAAAAATTCAGGCTATAAAATAGTAGTTACTTAATGGTTGCAATGATATAGAAACTTCCCATATGAATAAAAAGTCTTCAAAGATAATAGGTAAAGATTAAAATATTAGTCATAGGTTACTGGGATTATGGATGATTTTTCTTGTAATGCAATTGTCCCAAATATTTTTATATCATCTTTTCACCTGTAAGTATTTCAAATGTAAAAGGGAGCTATCTGGGTTCATTATATTTGTTCCAGATACCCCAAGGAAGCATTCTTTGTAGTTGAAAAAATGCATGGTGATTGATAGCCCAATATTTAAGTAATACATATGTGGTGATTTTGTAGATTCACCTTATGCAGAAATCATAATTAGTTAGGAAAATGTAATGTCTTATGCAACTTTCCATTTTACCTTCTACGGAAAACGATATTTTCTTTGTTTTCAGTCACATCTGGATAGGGGCTGATTGCATGTGGAGAACCTCACAATTATGAATATTTGAAAAATAAATTGATTGAAACTGAAGATGCAAGGCTTTTGACTAATTTTTTGCTATTGTTTCCCCTTGAGGACTTTTTTCTTTTAAGTAGGCTCCACGTGGGGCTCTAATTCACAACCCTGAGATCAAGACCTGAGCTGAGATCAAGAGTCAGACGCTCAACCGACTGAGCCACCCAGGCGCCCCTCCTCTTGAGTACTTTAAATACTCTAAAAAGTCCACCTGGAAAAAGAGATGCAAACCTGATTGACTTTGAAAAGATCAAAACCCAAATCAAATTATTATTTGTTCTCAACCTTATCAGAGGGTGTGGTTTAATTGTAAATGAAAGAAGACGATGACTTATGAGTCTCATTTTCCAAATGACCACTAGCTTCTCTCCTGCCTCTATGATCCTGGAAGAGTGCAAATTTTTTTTGGCCTTTATTTTTCTCCACTGGGACTGCAAATAACTAGAAATGGATGTCCCTTTAGTGTAATTCACTATTTGGAAAGAGTCAGACAGTAATATCTCTATTAATAAGGAAGCTATGTGCCAAACCCGCATTTTGCTGCCAGAAAGCTCATTACCAGAGGTAGAGCTAATGTCCAGGATGAGAGAATGAATCCAGAGTATGGATTCCCTCCCTGCATGCCCCTGCAAATTATTCCCTCCTTCGCAGCTAACTCAGACCAGAGCTCCTTAGTATCTTAACAAGGTGGGGAGGAGGCAATGATGAGTTCGGCACAGTTCCCCACCCACAGAGGCCTCAAGCCCAGACACCCTCTCCCCCTACTCGGCACCACCCTGACCCAGTTGCAAATTTTCCCCAAAGCCCTCTGTGCCCAGAAAGATGGCGTACAAACATGTTTTATGCACTTGTCCCTCCATTCACTCACTCAACAAATATCTATTGAGCCCCTACCATGTGCCATGTTGTCAGATGTGGATCCAGGTTTTCTAGATCTTAAAGTATATACAATTCGGGGCACCAGGGTGGTTCAGTCAGTTAAATGTCCTACTCTTAATTTCAGCTCAAGTCATGATCTCGGGGTTGTGGGATCGAGCCCTGCATTGGGCTCTGCACTCAGCGGGGAGTCTGCTTGAGATTCTCTCTCTCTCTCCCCCTCTGCCCCTCCCCTCCCTCCTAAAATAAATAAATAAATAAATCCCTAAAATATTTATATAGAATTTGTAGAGCTATCTTTAAGAAAAAGAATCCCAGGGGCGCCTGGGTGGCTCAGTCGTTAAGCGTCTGCCTTCGGCTCAGGTCATGATCCCGGGGTCCTGGGATCGAGCCCTGCATCGGGCTCCCTGCTCCTCAGGGAAGCCTGCTTCTCCCTCTCCCATTCCCCCTGCTTGTGTTCCCTCTCTTGCTGTCTCTCTCTGTGTGTCAAATAAATAAATAAAATCTTTAAAAAAAAAAAAAGAAAGAAAAAGAATCCCCCAAACATGTAAACACAAATTAGGTAACAAAATGAACATTTACTTAGAATTTAGATATCTTAACAAGTCACAAATTTTTAAGAGCTGGAATAGCACAAACATTAGAAAACCCATAAAAATAATATAATATCTATACTAATTAACTGCTTGACACATATTACATTTTTCCACTTTTTAAGCTATGTACTTTTTGGTTATCTCTTCATAGGACAATGATTTTGTAGTGTAAATTTCCATACAGAAAACAGATAGTTCAATCTTTCCTCTAGCATGAGTGATCAAAATTTGTTTTTGCTATTATTGATAGTTTAGAAAAGTTTCTTCCATCAACACGATGCTTTATTATTAGTAGCATATAAACTTAAGGTCCTTTAGTGAAAATAGGAGGAAAACTATTGAGTTTCTCTCACATTTGGCCTATAAGATTGGGAAGACTTTTCTACAGACCAGCTTCTGGTTCTACAGATTTCAACCTCGTTTCTCCTGCATTAACCACGTACCTGCAATGACGGGGACCATGGGACACATTCATATCAGGACATGACATCTGGGCCTGCACTTCCACGTCCTGGTGTCAGATGAGAAGGCACAGTAAAGAAGCAGTGACAGCCATTCCTACCCCTGACAGGTAGCGATGACATAATTACACTCCCAGGTAACTGCAAACAACATAAATATATTTCATTAACCCCCAGCTAAATGTATCCCCACTTCTACCAAGTTTCAATCATACAAGTAGATCCTAGAGGTCTACTGCACGGTGTAGTGTCTATCGTTAACAAAACTGTCTGATATACCGAAAGATTTGCTAAGGTAGATGTTAATGTTAAGTGTTTTTTAGCACAATTATAAAAAGAAGAAGAAATACGGAGAGAGGGAGGAAACTTTCAGAGGTGATGCATATGTTTATGGCATAGATTGTGGTAATGGTTTCACATGCATACACCTATCTCCAAATTCATCAACTTGTACACATTAAATATGTACAGCTTTTTGTCAATCATACATCAATAAGGCAGTTTTGAAGAAATGTATCCCCAATCCCACTTTCCCTTAGCTTAATCCCCAAAATGCCTGCGGCCACTCAGATGCCACTCTACAAGAAGAAAAGTGTGATGGAGAGGAAGCCAAACTAGAGAGAGACTGTGGTCTTAATCCTTTTCAAATTTTGCAAAAACATAAGATCACACGAACACATTGCCTCGGAAGGAACCATGTAAGTGATGGGCCCTCAAGCTTATTCCTAATGTGCTTTATGGTAAATCCACTACTGATCATTGTATATATAAAATCTCCTATCTTTGTCCACTGAGAGGGCCTAGAAACATTAACATCCTGGCAGCAACAAGCACATCTCGTTTCCAGACCCTAGTGCTTTAAATAGCATCCTCAAATAAATGGAGAGAAATGACTGATTGTGGAGGTAGGAAAGGAAAAAGCACAAGATGAGTCTGGGATATTTCGTTGTGCCAGAGAGTAAGAAATTGTCCCCAAAATGATGTGGCCATGTCAAAAGGACACAGAAGCCAACTTGAAGTGGTTCCCATTGACCAAGCTGAGATCATTTGACCCTCAAAATAAATAATGACAGTAACATATTATATGACTCATTTTATAAAACAGGAATTCATGAGACCATATTTTTATAAATAAATAGGGGAAAAAAGAAAAGCTGCTTCCTATAGCAGAATGCCAGCTAGTAAGTGTAGAAAGAATGGTAGGATCCGAAAGTCACCATTGCAACAGGATATTTGCATAGTCTCAAAGTATCTCCCCACAAAATATTTATAACAAAGGGAAAATAGTAACTTTTCAGTTGAGGAATCTGGTAGATGCCACCTTGACCAGTGATGAAAGTTAATATCACTAGTAATGGGACAATTCAATGTGCTTCCTGATATATACACTGACAAAAACACTTGACCTCTGTGATATTTTTGCCAAAAAAATGCATAACTGAACCTACTTATAAGGAAATATCAGACAGACAGACCCAAACTGAGGGACAGTCTTCAAAACAACTGAACTGTACTCTGAAAATGTCTAGGTCATAAAAGATTAAGAAAAACTAAGAAACTGTTCTAGATTGAAGAAAATCAAAGACACGTGCCAACTAATTGTAATACATCATCCTGGATTGGATCCTGGACCAGAAGAAAAAGTATATTTTATTCATTGCATAATTAATTGCTATAAAGGACATTACTAGACCACTGGTGAAATTCTAATGGAGTCCTGGATTAGATGGTAGTATTGTATAAATGTTAATCTGACCTTGAGGGTAGTGCTATGATTATGTAAGGAGAGTACCCTTGTCTTTTAGGAAATACACACTAAAATATTTAGGGGCAATGGGCATCATACTTGCGACTTACTACTCTCCATTGGTTAGGAAAAATAATAAAATATATATTTATTTAAGGAGCTACTGATAAAGCAAAAGGGAATAATGGGGGAATCTGAGTGAAAAGTATATGAGCTCTTTGTACCATTCTTCCAACTTTCCTGTAAGTTTGAAATTATTTCAAAATAACAATTTAAGAAGAAAAAAGCTGGATGCACCTTGCAAAATATTACATTAAGGAGTGGGTTGTCTACTGAAACCGGTCTACTCTAAACACTATCACATTTAGCTCATTAAATACTTGGAGTGGTGAGAGACCTCAAGGAGAACGATTCATAACATAAAGGATCTTAGCATAATTATAAGGGTCAGTGTGAAATATTGTTCTCCTCTTGACCAATTCTTAATCATACATAACTTCTCCAAGAACACTTCTAGGGTATAAAGTGAGCTATACCTATTTCTGCAAATCAGCCATGTCAATTAGCCCTGAGCTGGAGGTACTAGATGTATTAAGTGAACAATGGAGGCAGTGAAAAGATACTAATTTAAAAAAAGAGAGGATATGATTGTAACAGTAGTGTTGGCATTCACTTCCAATGTTCATTGACAAGAGTCTTAAAAATGAAGTCAAGGAGTCTCTGTTAAATACATAAATACATAAAAATCAGTCTAAAGGGCTGCTAACGAGTCTCAAGGATCTAGGAGAAAAGGGCTACAAGGTACCAACTAGTGATCTTGTGACTAATGTCATTCCACTCATCAATGATTTTCTCAAGAACATGTTGTGTTACCTCTGCAGTGTGTCTGAGCCCAGTGGGGCAAGGACGACAAGGAAAGTCTCTTTAGGGATTTCCCTTTTGGTTATGGGAACAAAAACCTAAGATGAGACCAACGCTTGGGACCTTCTTTCTATCATCGGCTGGTAAGACACCTGACTTGTAAGGATATCGGGGACATAAAGGCTGGGAGGGTCCCACCTGCAAGATGATGTCTGCTACAGACCTTGATTTGACAGAAACTGGTTAGGGGCAGGGTTAGGGCATCAAACGCAGTCCTTCCCGAATCCAAATCTGGCTTCCTTTCTATTAAGCCACTCTGCATTTCTGATACAAATAAACTCTTTCCACAAACCAAAGGATTCCTTTAGAAACTTGTGGCACCTACGGAAAAATGTCAGCTTCCCATGTCATGTGTAGACGCTGGCCCACAGACTAAGCAGTGACAGTTGGCATGAGCACTGGTATTAGAGAAGGTGTTTATGTCACTTCTTTCCTACCTTGTTGAGTTCAATGAAACAAAACTAAACGGAACCACCACCCATTTCCGGGATTCAAGTTGGGAGGACGATCACCCATGAGCAACATCAACAGAAACCCTGAGATCCTCTTTGACCACATCACTCATCCAAGCCATATTACAAGGCAAATCAGAGTCCTTTGTATAGGAGAAAAATCTCTGTGAGAAATATGCAGAGGAATCATTTCATTTCTTTGCATCTGCCCTCCTGGTGGGAGGTATCAGGCCTTGGGTAGCCCAAGAAGCTATAGGAAGCATATTACAGAGAGTTAATTTATTCAAAGAAAATCAGAATCAACTAATCAGAAGGAAGGGAAAAATGCATTAATTAAACAGCTTTACTCATGCAGAAAAGCTGCCAGCATGAGCATTTCAAATTACCTGGGCACACCTAATGCATTTGCATTTGCTCGGGAGAAATGCGTTCTGCCCTACAAAGCCACGAACATTTCATAATTCCATTTGAGCGAATAACAAAAGGGAATTGACAGCTAAGAACCACCTTCCACACTTGGGGGCTATAGCCTTTTCCTCGGAATTTTTAGCTCATGCAGAAATTCTCTTCTTGACTAGATGTGGAGAGAGGAAGTTTAAAGTCTTCTGTAAAGTAAAAGGCTAAAAAAGAACCCCCTTCCCTCCACCCCGCCAACAAAGGAGGCGGAGCCTTTACTGGCAGGAGGCTAACAGCATTCTTTTGTTAGATATTAACATAAAATAAGGCAGTAGAAATGGATGTCCATCAACAGAATTAGAAGGAACTAAGTAAGTTTTAAGAACAAAAGGTTTACTTCTTTAAATGACAAGAGTTGAGAAACAGCTGGGAATGCAATTTCTTTCCCAGAGGGAAAAAAACTGCAAAACGGTTCAATGGAATTATGTTGCAATATAATTTTATTATTTCAGATTGAATGTGTATAATCATTCTAACTAAAATAACCCTATAGGCGACACTTAAACCCATGTATTTTTATATGCTTTATCTTAACTGTTTTCAATGCAGCACATCCATCAAATAGCACAATGTTTTATTTTGGTATTTGCTCCTGAGAGAGCTTTCCAATGTGACATTCAAGCATATATTAATCAAGGAGATCTACCCTTACAATTCTTTCAAAGATGCATGATGCTCTCTGTAGCTTTACTTGCTTTGGGTCGCATTTCCCCCACTCTATTTTGCACAAGAAAATACGCTACAATTACTAGGCGGGTTTATTCCTCTGGATTTTTCCAGGAGAGATGAAGGGAAATGACCGTTAGAAACTTCACAGTTTCCTTTCTACATCAGAAACACGAGAAATACCCAACTTTGGTCTATTTAATGGAGAATGCATGATATTTATCCAAATTCGGTCTAATTTAAAGCATAATGTACGTAGTTTTATACTCCAAGAGAGAAAATTTGTATTTGTTGTCAAAATAAGAGGTGTATGAAGTGAAAAATTGGTTAGAGAGATAGAGAGGTACATAGATGTATTTCCTTAAAGTAGATGATTTGTCCCATAGTGCTTACTAAAGTATTCAGTAGTTTGGCCTAAAATGTCTTAGGTGTGCTAATTTGGGATCAAACTTCTAACCAGACTGATTGTCTCAGACCTGCCTATGAAAGCACAGGTTAAAGTGATCAAGGCTGAACTGTCCATACGTAGGCAGGACATTTCCTCTAGACCAAGAAGACTGGAAGTAGGTATATGTGACAGAGGCCTGAGAAAAACCTCCCGGAGTGTGAATGTTTTTGGAGACTGGGCTGTTTTTATTTTCACACGGTCTGATCACATTTTCCAAAACCCCTTCAGGCATCTTCACTCCTCTAACTAAAATAAACTGCTTTTGTGGAATATCTACCCATGAGATCCGTTGAATGCAGCTATCATTTGTGGTCGACAACAGCCGATCATTTCAAATACTACAGGGCTTGAAGTGAATGGCTGCTTAAGTCACAAACACCTTGGCAGGACGCTGCTGATGCTCTGGCCTAGGTCTCAATGCATTAAGGATCTCTGCCTGGAAAATGACCTCTAGCACAATTAAATATACTAGGGTCCGAATGTACTGGTGAGACAGGTTGGTGAAATATAAATGAAGGTTTGAATATTCAGTTTCAAATATCCTGATCAAAGAAACTACAAAGACATGTCATTGATCTAATTAATACTTGTTTGCACATTCCTTAGAGCCGCTTGAAGTATAATAGGATTTCTAGGGCCCAAAACAACAAAAGGTGTAAACTGCCTTTTCAATTGCAAACTTTGTTCATTTATTTCAGTGGTAAAAGAATGCAAATCTTTTTTTTTTTTTAAGATTTTATTTATTTTATTTGAGAGAGAGAGAGAGTGTGTGAGCATGAGCAGGGGTGGGGGGGCTGCAGAGAGAGAAGCAGACTCCCTGCTGAGCAGGGAGCCTGACATGGGGCTGATCCCAGGACCCTGAGATCATGACCTGAGCCGAAGGCAGATGCTTAACCAACTGAGTGCCCCAAAGAATGCAAATCTTAAGTCATTTTTTGTTAAGGGACACCAACTCTTTCTCACTAAATATTTTTTCAGAGACCAGGGGAAAGCTCAGAGTGAAGTCGAGTGTCTTCCCTTGAAAAAAAAGCAATTTAAAGAAATGTCACTGAGTCACCCCTGTCAATTAGGACCTGACATTTAAATTAATTCTTTGCTTGAGGTATTTTAACACATCTACAGATACATATCATTTAGGAACACAGATATGGGGATTCAGGTCTCAACCGTATTTTCTATAAATGTTTGTAATGCAAATGTAAATCAAATGATAGTAATGTCTTTCATGAGTTTGCACACACCAAAATACCCATATACCTTGATTTAACTTCCTAGTAAATATTCACCTAAGATATAATGAGACAATTAAGAGATTCCACTTACTCTTATAATTATTTCTAAAGAACCAGGTAAGGGCTAAATAGTAGGTGCTCAATAAAATCTGAATAAATGACCAAATGGTCAACATAAAGAAGAAAGGAAGAGAGGAGATTCAGCAGACAGGAGAAATGAGGAAAGGCAAAAAGCGGAAAAGAGGCAGAGAAGAGAAAGAGAAATAATATTTGTAACCACAAATTTGGTCATTTCTCTCAACTACTTCAAAAGATTATTTCAGGTAAAGCAATCAGATTTTATTAGCGTTGAATTCAAACCCTAATTTATACAAGCATGTCATCTTAAAATGTACTATAGATGTCCAAAAAGTCAATGTGAGTAACAAAGTTAACTGATTTTACTTGCATAGACTGTACTAAATTCTATAAGCTATTTATGTGGATTCTTCCCACTTACCTGCACTCCAGGGTCTTATCTGTAACTACTTCTAAGCCCCAAGTCACACTACCTTAGTTAATTCAGAAGTTCGTTTATCTGCGTCAGATTGGAGACTAAGGAAACATGACAACGTCAACGAGGAGAAGAATTCCTATATCCTCTTAACTTTAGTCCTTGGGGCTTGTAAATTAAATTAAGGAAAGACAGATTAAGAAGAGAAAAGCCATACGATTTTTATTAATATTTTACATGCACGAGAGTGCACAGAAAGGAAGTAAAACTCAAAGAAGAGGTTACACTCTGGGGGTTATATACCTTTTTAACAATGGAAAGGGGGTTTGAGCTTCAAGTGCCTAGGAAAATTGTGGGGAAGTGCGTAGGAAATATATGGGAAAACTAACAGAATATAAGGGTTATTTGAGTAGGGTTTGTTTATGTAGACTCATCTCAGGGCCGACTTTATGTCTCTGGCAATGAGTCGCTCCCCTCTTACTGATACAAGAGAGGGGGACATCTTCCCAAAGGGAAGTGTATGCCCTGCTTTTAGGCAAATAAAGGGAGGGCAGAGAACCCTTCCTGCATTTGCTGATTCTCAGTTGCCTTCAGCTCAAAATAATCCTTATGCCAAAGTAGCATAATTTGGGGTGGCATATCCTGATCCCCTTCAACAACCAAATGCAGTGTGGTTTCCGAAATTGGGTTCTGGACCAGAAGAAGGACATGAGTGAGACAACTGGCAGAACTAGAATGTCTGTATCTGCACTGCACAATACGGTCATCACCGACCACATGTGGCTCTTGAGCGCTTGACGTGTGGAGAGTCCAGGTTCAGTGTAGAATACACACTGGATTTTGAAGACATAGCACAAAAAAGAACATAAAATACACTATTTTTTGTTTGTTTGTTTGTTTGTTTTGAGCAGGGAGGGGCAGAGGGGGAGGGAGACAGAGAATCTTCAGCAGGCTCCACGCCCAGCACACAGCCCAATGCGGAGCTCGATCTCACAACCCTGAGATCATGACCTGAGCCGAAATCAAGAGTTGGACACTTACCCAACTGAGCCACCCAGATGCCCCCCATAAAATACACTATTCACACTAATCTCACCTGTTTCTTTTTACTGTTTAAAATATGGCTGCTAGAAAATTTAAAGTTACATATGCATTTTGCCTTATATTCTAGTTGGACAGAGCTGGTCTAGAAATCCAAGCTAAGGAACTTGTACTTCATCCTGGGTAGCCATTTTAGGTCCTTGAGCAGGAATCTGAGGTTGGTATTTTTGGAGAACAGTCTGGCTATAGCCTGGTGGATGGCCTAGAAGAGAAGCCATACTAACCGGAGGCCGATTGCAGGAGTCCAGGAGGGAAGTGATACAGTTCGGGACTAAGGTCATAGCTGTGGGGATAGAGAAGGACATAATTCAAGAGACTCCCAGCTCTTCCCACATCCCTGTTCCCTTTAAGAAAAGGGAAGAATGATCCCAAAGGCGATCCAGAGATCATCAGGGCTGCCATTCCCACCCCAGGACAGGGAACAGGGCTAGATCCTCCTAGGCTTCAAAGGGTAGGGCCTCCTCTCCAGACTGGCAGGCCCGAAGGAACCTGCCTAGTACCTCAGGGGCATAAGGCCCCTGCAGAGAGCCTCAGTTTGGGCAGCACCCCGCTGAGCCATGGGAGTGATATTACCACCCCCCGGTCTTGGAGGACAGAGCACTGGACCCAAGAGGATAATTTTTTTTAAAGATTTTATTTATCTATTTGTCGGGGCGGTGGGGGGCACAAGCAGGGGAGTGGCAGGCAGAGGGAGAAGCAGGCTCCCTTCCGAGCAAGGATCCCAATGCAGGACTCGATCCCAGGACCCTGGGATCATGACCTGAGCCAAAGGCAGATGTTTAACCAACTGAGCCACCCAGGCATCCCACAAGAGGATAATTCTTAAGCCTTAAGATCTCATAGAATTTGCCTTACTAGGTCTTGGACTTGCATGGAAACTATCACCCCTTTCTTCCTTCCCATTTGTCCCTTTTGGAATGTGAATGTCTATCCCATGGCTGTGCCACCACTGTATTTTGGAAGTACATAACTGGTTTCACAGGCTCGTAACTGGAGAGGAATTTTGCCTCAGGATAAATACAACGTGAGTCTCACCCATGGCTGATTTAGATGAGATTTAGATGGTACTCTGGACTTTAGACATTAGGGCTGATGATGGAATGAGTTAAGATTTGGGGGGCTGCTGGGATGGAATGAATGTATTTTGCTTGCAAGAAGGATGTGAATTTGGGGGTCCCAGGGGTAGAATGTGATGGGCTAAATGTTTATGCCTCCCTGAAATTCATATGTTGAACCCTTAGCCCCTAGTGTGATGGTATTTGGAGGTGGGCCCTCTGGGAAGTAATTAGATTTAGATGAGGTCAAGAGAGTGGGACCCTTGTGATTTGTGTCCTTACAAGAAGAGGAAGAGAGAGAGAGAGAGAGAGAGAGATCTTCAGGAACACGCACCAAACAAAGGTTATGTGAGCACACAGTGAGAAGGCAGCTATCTGCAAATAAGGAAGAAGGCTCTCAGCAGACACCAAATCTGCCAGCTCCTTGATCTTGGACTTCCCAGGCTCCAGAACCGTGAGAAGTCAATTGTTTAAGCCACTTAGTCTCTGGTGTTTTGTTAGAGCAGGCTGAGCAGTGTAAGAGCCCAGCTAAATTGTGAACTCCTCGAGAATAGGTACTATGTTATACCTTCTTCTATATTTGCATAGATCCTAGAAGAATGCTAGGCATAAAGTAGATGCTCCCCCAAAACTTCTTGGTTGGTAAAATGGTTATAACACATATTGTCCTCTATAAATTACATGTATGGCCTAAATCTATTTCTTTGCCACCACTGCTCCAAAGATTAAAATACCCTCACGGTTGATATCATGAACAGGCACAATATTTTAATTGGTCTCACAAATGTGCACTTAATATAAAAGAACCAGGGGCACCTGGGTGGCTCGGTCGTTAAGCATCTGCCTTCGGCTCAGGTCATGATCCCGGGGTCCTGGCATCGAGCCCAGCGTCGGGCTCCCTGCTCAGCGGGAAGCCTGCTTCTCCCTCTCCCGCTCCCCCTGCTTGTGTTCCCTCTCTCGCTGTGTCTCTCTCTGTCAAATAAATAAATAAATAAATAAAATCCTTAAATATATATATATATATAATATATATATATAAAAGAACCAAATGGAAGCTTACACATAGAAGGATACTTGTCATCAGGCTCTGGTCGTGGCTGCACTACTCACGAGCTTTGTGATTTGAGGCAAATCACATAAAGTCTTAGATTTGGTGTTATCATATATAAAGTGAGGTTTCTAATGCCTCATCTATCTCGCCTGGTTGTATGGCATACACATGAAAGCATTCAACTTTCATAATCTGAGAGATCTACGTTCGAATTCAGGCTCAGCCACTTACTGGGTATGTGTCCTTCATCAAATTTCTTAACTTATTCGCATCTCAGTTTACTCATTTGCAAATAAAGGCACAGTAATATCTAAATCTCGGTGTTCTGGCAACTTGAGGTATGAGGTATAGTGACTTGAGGAATGTGAGGAAACAGCACGTTGCGATGAGCATGTGATGATTATTATTCATTAGTACCAGTCACAAAATTGGTTGATATGGAAGAAAATGACTAACTCTTCTGGGCACACTGCATCATCGACTCCTTTCGACTGAATTCAAAAGAAGTCTTCCATGTTAAAGTTTGTAAGCATTTATAGGATTGGAACAGTGATCAGAAATGAACTCCATCTTTACACGTAAACCCTTGATGGCTAGTTTTAAAGATGATTTTACTTGGAACTTTGCGAATCAAATAAAATCGCCTTTCAAGATTGCTTATATGTCTTTTTTGCTTTAAAAAAAGTGTTTAAATTGATTCCAAGAAAGAATATGATTTAAAGTGAGAAATTAAACTCTATTTGTAGTCTGGGAAGGATCGTCTATATGACCCTAACTAATCAAGTCATAGAGGGATGGAATGTATTAGTTGGAAGGCCTATTAGGGATCATCTGCCAAACTCCTCATTTTATAGATGGGGAAATTGTGGCCCAGAAAAAAGAAACAGTGCAAGGTTACTCAGTTTGTGAAAAGCACCAAGACTAGAACCTTCATCTCCTGATTGTTAAGACCGTCTTCTTTCTATTGCACTACCTCCTGCCGCAAAAGACACCATTCTTTCTTTAGGATTGTATAAGACACATGTGATTTAGAAAAAAAAAATCTCTAAATGTGTAACTTGATCTTAAACATACCCAGAAAAATCCCAATTCTTTAGCCAGGTCCCATATGCTCATGAGCAGTCACTGGACCAAACTTCTAGGAAGGAAATAAAACTGGTATTGGTGTCTACCATTTGAAGGCTAACTAATGAATCATTGAACACTATATTAAAAACTAATGATGTGGGTGCCTGGGTGGCTCAGTTGGTTAAGCGACTGCCTTCAGCTCAGGTCATGATCTTGGAGTCCCAGGATCGAGCCCCACATTGGGTTTCCGGCTCAGCGGGGAGCCTGCTTCTCCCTCTGACCCTCTCCCCTCTCATGCTCTCTCTCTCTCTCAAATAAATAAATAAAATCTTAAAAAAAAAAAAAAAAACTAATGATGTATTATACAGTGGCTAATGGAACATAATAAACAAAAATGAAGGCTAAATGCCCCCCACCCTATCTCCCTTACCTGAATTATGTAACGTGGTGTGCAGATCTCATAAGAAACTTATTCCCCATCATTTATATTAGCTGTCAAATCAGCACAATGGGGATGAATCCGTTGTCTTTAGAGGACTGGGCATAAACTGTCCTAGCATGGAGGCAGCCTCCCGTTTTCTTATCATTAAATCAGAAGTAATGTTGGTCAGCTAACTACATTGATATTATCCAGTCCATCCAATTCTGTTTTTCACTAGAATGCAAACCTTCTGAGAGCAGAGGGCTTTGTCCATTTTGCTTACTGCTACACTGCCTGGATTTTATGAAAAGAGCAGGTGATATTTTTTTTTTTAAGATTTTATTTATTTATTTATTTGAAAGAGAAAGAGAGCACGAGCAGGGGGAGGGGCCAGAGGGAGAAGGAGAAGCAGACTCCCCTCTGAGCGCAAAGCCTGCCACGGGGCTCGATTCCCAGGACACCAAGATCATGACCTGAGCCAAAGGCAGAGGCTTAACCAACTGAGCCACCCCAGGTGCCCCAAGCAGGTGGTATTTTTGAGTGTCAGTTTTTATATTTAGATTTCCTTCTTATCATGACTTAAATTCAATAATGTTGAAAATCAGGCTATAATGTAATTATCACATAAAAATTAGCCAAGTATCCAAGATGACACTATATACTAGAGATTTTCTCATGTTCTCATGAACTTCTTGTCTCCTCATAGCAATCACAGAGATCTTTTCAGACCTTTCTTAAGACTTAGTATTTTTACGACCCTTTCAAGGAAACTTCAATCAATGAGGAAGTGGGTCTAGAACCTAACTGTCCATAAACTCACACCTTTCCCCATAAACATTTTATCTGTCCCTTTAAACAGCAAAACCAGTAATTAGGAAAAATGTCTAATCATGCCTTTTATATAACACCTTATTATATCAAGCAATGAATTCTAAATGAAGTCAAATGAATTCTAAACATGAAGCAATAGAATGTTTAGTAAAAGCATGAGAAACCCCCAGAATGCAAATATTATTTACAAATCAGGATTTTCAGTTCTTTTCTCTGCTTTCTGGCACCCGACATAACTGATGGGACCGATCTCCTATAACCCCATCGGATTTAAAGTAGACGCCTAGGGTAGGTAGAACAAAGGAAATATTATCACTAAACAAGAAGACAGGGCAGGACGCGAATGGGACTGGATAGAGGGCAGCAGTGGGAAGGGGAGAGAGAGCCGGCTTTGTGAGTGGCTCATAAATAATGGACTGCATCCTATCTAACAACATATAAGAATCCAAGGAAAGTAATACATTTTGTTATTATTTAGAAATGGGATGGAAATTTAAAACGTTTCAAATGAGCAATTTTGCCCTCACGTGAGTACTCTGGGGATGGCTGGGGCCTCCCTTTTGTCTCTTCCTGTTGCCTTGAATGGTGATCAGCAATGCATGATCAGCCAAGTGGCATCAGCTCTAATGCTATCATCATATGCCAGCCAGAGGGGGTATGAAAGGGGAAATGGGATTTGCCACTGCAAATGCCACCTCGATTAATAAATACCCGAGACACACCAGGACAGAACAAAATCTCTCTTCTTCTTTCTGCGTGCACCTTGCCTTTTGGGTTGTATTACTTGTATAATAAACCCTCTTTTAGAGCCTGTTGTGTTTCCAGGCAGCTGACAAGCAGATCAAACCTCCCAAGCAAGGGTCATGTTAATCACTGTTTCAAACAGCGATCTAAAAATGCATTCTAACATGCCTTTGCAAAGGTATAATTCAAATGATTACCTCATGTGTTCCAAAGGGGAATCGGGTGGTGTCCTGTTTCCATAGCACTCAATTTCACAACATTTTGCAAAACTGCTCTGTGTGATGTCTTCCTTCGAGAGTAGCAATATCACAGCCATAACTTTCTAAATTTGGGTCTGCAGTAATGACAGACTTTGAATGAATGCCTTCCTATAGTATGAGAAAGCAGCACAAGTTCAAAAAATTAGACTCTTCCCAGCTTTAAGCCCTAAGCTACACGAAGGTGACTTGTCTTCCTTCTGACCTATGTGAAATGCCCAGCCTTTGACTGGATTGGAAGGCCAGAATTCACTCCGCTTTCTGCACTGGGCCATTGTTTCAATATTTCTACAAGGATCACTCTTGTAATCAGAAAAAAAAAAAATAGAGGATATATATTTTGAGAATATATATCTATGGGTACACATTCCTCTTTTCTATTAGAGAATCTTGTCTGAAAGAGGCAAAAATGGCAGTGAAGAGACATGGGTTCAAATCTAGTCTGCCAATAACTCATTTGTGACCTTTGACTTGTTTATTAAGCTCTCCAATCCCAAATTTCCTGATGTGCTAATAAAAAGGTCTTTAAGGACTTCTCCAGCCTTGAAAGAAAACAAGATAGTAAATAACTTCTGGATTTAAAAAAAAAAAAAAAAGGGAATTTGTGCCCTAGATGTTGAGTTTCCAGATGTACTTGAACCTGAAATTTAAAGATATGTGATATTGTGTTTGTGTTTGTTTGTTATTTAGGAATAAAAATTGTTTCATAATCAGTTATTTCAAATGCATCACAATTCAGTTTTATGATCAATTAATAACGAGTTGGTGAGAAATTTTTCTATTCTTTTTACCTCATTCTAAAATGGTAAAATTAAAATGAATATCATTGAAATCAATGATTTCTGCTCAGAAATTATCATACATTTTTTTCACATCAGAATATTTTCCAATATTTTCTCATTAGAAATTGTATTGTGTTTTTTTTAAATAGCTCAACTAAACTATGAGGCAGAATATTATGACTCCTAAATATTTTATTTTACAATAAAACTCCATTCTGTTCGATCCATCCTCTTGTGTTCTGTATGTTCCACAGGGCTCTTTGCCTGGTGTCTGGTAATTATACCCAGAAGATCTAACCAGGTATTGATTAAAGCCAGTAAGTGCCGAGAAAACAAAGCAAAAGTAACCTTCCAAACACCATCCCTTAACCTAACTAAACAGTGCAAATATGTCTATAATCACTTAACAGGCAAAATGTGGCTGGTCAGGATGATTTTTATTCTCGTGCACATAAATAGCAGTTACTAAAACCAAAGGAAGCTTACCGTCCAGGAAACTTCACTCTTTAAAGCTTAGATATCATAAAATGTGCCAGACTATTAAAAAGCAAAGTCTAGAGTGTATTTACTAGAGATGCTTGACCGTGCGATGGTCAGTGAGTCCTAGAAGAAAGGGATGCCTCTCATACAAGGCTTAAACAAGAGCCAATCCCATTACTTTGTTTGACTGAAAGTCGGGTGTACTTGTTTCTAACATTTGACTTAGAGTGACTACAGTTTTGATGAAATACGGAAATCATTTTCTCTTTGAAAAAGTTTTATGATTGTGACTATGGTTGTAATATTTGTAACCCTTTTTCCAAGACGCTTACATTAATTGCTCCAATGTGGATGATCTTACTTTTAGCAGCTTATATTTGCATCATATAGCTGACTGGTGTTTATTCCCTTCACAACACAGTAAGAATAGAACCAAACTATAACCTAGAGTCTTGATCAAGGTATAAAAAAATTTTTTTGACTGAGGATAGAACAGTGAAAAAAAAAAAAAACCTGATACCTCCCTGTAGGCACAGAAACAGCACATGCAAGAGTCCTGTGGCTGGACCAAATCTCTCCATTATAGACTCTCATAATATATTTTGTTGTAGCACTTGTCACAGTTGAAGCTTGATATTTAAGTGTGTGATTATTTCATTAATGTCTATATCTCAGTAGAATGCCACTTAGGATCTTTAATCAAAGCAGAAGAATTTTGTTCTTTGTCCTAAAGATGAGAACCCACTGAAGGGTTTTAAGTGTTTTGTTGAGAAGGAGATGATAGGATTGGATATACCCTTCAGAAAGATCATTCTAACTTCCATGTGGGGAATGGATTAGAAAATGACCTAGAACAGCTCAAGGAACACAGCTAAGAGTCCACTGTGACTCTCACATGTGTGGTCATTAGATTTCTGACAAGGGTGTTGAGATGATTCAATGGGGAAAGAATAATCTTTTTGAAACACGGCACTGGGACAACCAGACATCCACATGTGAAAGAACAAAGTGGGATTCCTACCTAATATCATATAAATATTAACCCCAAATGAACCAAAGATCTAAATATAACAGCTAAAACTATAAAATGCCTCAAAGAAGGCATAGATATAAAGAACAGACCAAGCAAAAGTTTCTTAGATGTGATACCAAAAGCATAAGCATTCACAGAAAAACTAGATAAATTGGACACCATCAAGATCACAAGAACTTGGGGTGCCTGAGTGGCTCAGTTGGTTAAGCGTCTGACTTTAGCTCAGGTCATGATCCCAGGGTCCTGGGATAGAGCTCTGCATTCGGCTCCCTGCTCAGCAGGGAGCCTGCTTCTCCCTCCTGTTGGCCCTGCTTGTGCTCTCTGTCAAATAAATAAAATTAGAAAAAAAAAAGATCACAAACATTTGTGCTCTGAACAACACTATAAGGAAAGTGAGATGACCCCAAGAATTGGAGAAAAAATATTTGTAAATCATACCTCTCATAAGAGACCTTTATCCAGAATATCTAAAGAACTCTAACTACTCAATCAAAAAAAGACAAATATGCAACTAATGAATCGTTGAACACTACAAAAAATAAATAAAATAAATAAAAAAAGAAAGAAAGACAAATAACATGATTTTGAAAATGGGAAAAGGAACTGTATGGACATTTCTCTAAAAGATATGCACAAATGGCCAAAAAGGACATGAATATATGCCCAACGTAATTAGTCATTAAGGAAAGGCAAATCAAAACCAATGGGCTACTGCTTCCCAGCCACTAGGATGGCTTAAATCAAAGTCAAACACAAGTACTGGCACAGATTTGGACAAATTGAAACCATCTGCTGCTGGTGGGAATGTAAAGTCACGCAGCCAGTTGAGAAAAGAGTGCCAGCTCCTCAAAAATCTAAACATAAAGTTACCATATGACCCAGCAATCCCATTCCTAGGTATAGCCCCAAGGAAAATGAAAATGCATGTCCACACAAAAACTAGTACCGGAATGTTCATAGCAGCGTTATTCATAACAGCCCAAACATGGAAACCCAAATGTCCATCGACTGCCGAAGGGATCAACAAAATGTGGTCTATCCAATATTCAATGGAATATTATTCAACCATAGAAGGAATGAAGTACTGCTACTTGCTACAACATGGATGAATCTTGAAACATTACACTGGGTGAAAGAAGTCTGTCAATGAAAGACTACATATTGTAGGACACCATTTCAATGTAATACCCATAATGGCCAAATCTATAGAGACAGGAAGTAGATTAGTGGTTGCCTAGGGCTGGTCATGACATGGGTAGGGAGGAATGAGAAGTCACAGCTAAAAGGTTACAGGATTTTTTGGAGTTGCTGAAAATGTTCTAAAATTAGATAGTGGCAATGATTGCACAATGCTCTAAATATACTAGAAACCATTGAGTCGTACACTTTAAATGGGTGGATTTCATGGTATGGAAATTATATCTCAATAAAGCTGTTACCAAAAAAGTCTACTGCAGTGGCCTGAGTAAACGTGGTATTAATGGACATGGAGGTAAGTGGATGAATTTGAGATATTTCAGAAGTCAAGTCACCAGGACACACTGATGAATTTGATGTAGATGTTGTGAGTAGGGGAAATGTTGAGGAAGATTCAGGTATTTGCTCTCACAATGGAGTAGATGGTTTTGGCACTCACTGTGATACCAAACACTAGAGGGGGAGAAAGTATGGGTGGAGCAATCATGTGTTCTCTCTCAGGCGAGTTGAATTTGAGATGCCCTTGAGATAGCCAAGAGGGGATGTTGAGTTGCACAAAGGGGTCTAGAGCTCAGAGAAGAAACCTGGGTTGGGGATATAAATCTTACTATCGACAGCATGAAGGTGGTATTTTAAGCCATACCCCTGATCTCTCTCTCTCTCTCAAATAAATAGCCAAGAGGGGATGTTGATCTCTCTGATCTCCCTCCCTGATCTCTCTCTCTCTCTCAAATAAATAAATAAAATAGTTTTAAAATTTTTTTTAAAAACATGGTATTTGTATGCTTTGTTAGGTTTATCATATTAGAAATGCTGTTCTATGAGCTAGCCCACAGACTACCTTGGGAGGACATTATAGACCATTCATGCGCTTCCAGAATACTCTGAGAAACACTGATCTATATGTCAAAATAACTGCTTGAAAAAAAAAGAAGAAATTTAGTTATTGAAGCCCAAGGAGAAAAATTACTTCTTTTCTTTCAACCTCAGAGTCTTCAACTGTAAAATGAGGAGGATAGACTAGCTTGTTGTTGAGGCCCCTTCCGGTGCTCCCATTCTATCAGCTCTATCTACATTCATGCAGCTTCTAAATAACCACCCCTGTACCCTCAGTGTTTTCACAGAACACTTTCTACTTCCTGCCCTGACAACGACCTGGTTCTCTACAAAGACAATGAGCCTCACTATGCAGCGCTCACCAACTAAAGTTGCTGGATCTCAAAACATCCAAATTCTGAAGTGGAGAGGGTTGCATAGAATAGGGAACCAGCACCCTCCTGCCTCCCTACTGCCTCATCAGACTGTTGCTCCAGCTTCATGAAAAGCCCCTCCGCCTGTTATGTTCACACCATCTAGAGACACTGTCTTATACTCCTCCCCGGAGTGACGGCTTGGCCCGCTCCTGGGCACTCCCCTTCATTCGCTGAGGACCCTGGCATCTTCTCCTCTCTACCCCAATTCCTGGCACCACTGGCCAGTCAGAAAAGCCATCCCACATCCTCGACTCACACTTGTTGGCTTACTCAGCTCTCCTAGTCACACACTGAATATTGCCATCTTCTAGAATAGCTTCACCTTGTCATCATAAATTTGTATATCCTGCTTGCTGACCAATAAGATATTGGTCTTTCTTCTAGACTAGGCCTTCTCCCTTGTCAAGCTCCAACTCCAGGCTTCCATACTTCCCTGCTCACAATTCTATCTTATTACTTTCCAGATCACACTGAAACTCTTTGTTGACCCGTCTGTCTTCCACAACGACTCCGAGGGCAGGAGCTGTTTCACTCAGAGGACCCAGTGTCTGGCACATGGTAAGCATGAATGTGTGTTTCTGAGTGGCTTTTATATTCAAAGCACCGTGCTTGGTATCTGAGGACCACCCAAGGCTGAGTGAAAATGTGTTCTGCTTCCAGGAAATCTAGAGACTAGTAGAAGGCATAAGGCTGATACATTGAAAATGAAATTTCAAGTTGGAAAGTGAAAGGCTCCTCAAGGAATATAAAAGCAAACTGCTAAGGGATTGCTAAGGTAATGGAGGTGAGGACAGAGAAACAGAAGAGAGATTGTTTCTGTGAGGAGATCAGAGAAAGCTTCATAGAAGATGTGACACATGAGCTCGCCTAGAGGAACGGCTGGAAATTTGGATACAGGACAATAGAGGCAGAAAGAATTCCTTGGAAGAGGGGCCAGCACCAGCAAAGACAGCAAGTGAGGAAAACACAAGGTGTCTCTGAGGAACAACTGATCTAGTGGGAGCGAAGGGTCCATAAAGGAGAAAGTGAAAGCCCCTAGAGTTGACCTAATTTTGGAGCAGCCTAACCACCAGTGTTGATGTTCTTTCGGCAGTGGGTAGACATAGGTACGATTCCTTGGTGTCTGATTTATCAATTAACCCTTAAGCCACATGCTTTTCTTCAAAAGGATAGTTCAAGGATTAAACAAATTTTTACAAAGGCTTTTATCCAAGATGGTAGTTATTTATTATTCCTACCTAAGCTTACCTTTTTTTTTTTATCAACACAATCATTGTTTCCTATGACAAAGTGATAAACAGGTTTGTTTGTTTTTTAAAGGAAGGTAAGGCCAAACAACAAAGATGGGAATCATTTTCAATTCTTTAAATTCTTTAGATGATATTTTATTTCCATGAACATATTTTCCTGTTATTGTAAATTTATACTAAGTAAATAATGATGGCATTAACTGGCATTCTTGATGTGCGTTTGATCATCTCTCTCAAAAAGCGACCGCCAAGAGAATTTCCTAGCAAACATCACTTAACCACTACGTGGCTGTGAGTCTTAAAGACAATTAGGCAATCGCTATTTAAGAAGCACAATGAAAACTACCCACTTTCTTTGTTTAAGGATTTAAAATATACACGCACAGACAACAGAGGCCTTGAGATGCATTTCTCTACAGGACCTCATTTTAGAAACCGTTCAGGTCTTCATCCCCAGAGTTGGTGGCTCTGGCCTTTTAAAAAGCCCTGCTCAAGCCAGGGATTTACTTCAGGATTCTGGCTCTGCCACTTACTAGCTGTGTGACCTTGGGCAAGTTACGTAACCACTCTGAGCCTGTTTCCACAGCAGTGAAAAGTCGAAGATAGCTTCTACTTTGTAGGGTTGTGTGAGAATTCAATGAGACAAAGCGTGGCAAATAAATCAGGCCCAATGATTGGTAGCTGCATTCATATTATAGACAAAAAGAGTTTTTTGGCACACAAGTTTAATTCTACAATGTGGCTTTGGACCTTCATGTAAAAACACCTCTCTATGAAACTGAACTGCCCTTAGTATCAGGTGCCCGTACATTTTCTGTCCCTTTCCACCACTACACAATTAAACCGTTGCCAGATTTTGGGGACAACTGTCGTGCTGGGTTTGTTCAGAACGATCCTAGTTTCAAACAATCCTACATGTTATTAAAACCGCTCTGGACGGATCACATAGTCTTCTGTTCACAGCACATCAAGCCCGAATTTTTCTAATGCCTTCCTTTCTTTCTAATCTCATGAAACAGGCACCTTTTTTGCCTCATTTCAATTCCGTGTCAAAACAAAATGGCATTGACCAGTCTCTGATGTGATCCACATGTTAGACTGGCCAGTCTAGACCCAAGCGTACAGGCCAAGCTGCCGACCTATTAGCAACCACTGACATGCGTCCCAATTCCCAGCGAGAGTATACAATTCTGCCTTACTGCCTGAATAGGGACTATGTTAAGGCACTGATGAGACTGGCAAAGTATAAATTATCCAGCTCCCCCTCGCCTCCCTTGCTTTTAAGAAAATACTACATATTTTCATAAACTAAATGTATCACTGAATGAAGTGAGGGGGTAGTTGGTAAACAGAGCTCCTATTTCCCTTCCTAGATCGGTCCTAAGACTTAGAAATCTTATCGCAGCTCCCCTCCACCCACCCCAAACATACTCATGGACCCCACTGAACCAGCGTCTGCCCCCTAAAAAAGTTTTGTAGAAATTGTGAGTAGCCTTGTCTGGTGGGAATGGGAGCAAATGACATAACTCGGGCTTTAGAAACTGAGTCAATTCAGTATTGATTGAGCATCTTCTCTGTAAGGCTCTTCTGTGCTTTAAACTGAGGGGAATATAAAGCTATGTAAGACATGATCTCTAGGGGCGCCTGGCTGGCTGGCTGGCTCGGTCGGAAGAGCATGTGGCTCCTGATCTCGAGGTCATGAGTTTGAGCCCCATATTGGGTGGAGAGATTACTTAAAAAGAAAAGTAAAAAAAATATATATACATGCTCTCCACCTTCAAGAAATATGACAAACACATTTTTGCCATATAAGTGGGGATTGCCGTTAAGGAAGCTAACCTTCAGAGGCAACACACAGCAGTGAGAAGAGGGGCTCTGGGATCAGGCAGACATGGGTTCAAATCCCAGCTATACCACTTACTAGCTGTGTAGCCTTAAGCAAATGAGTCAACCTCTCTGAGCCTCTTTTCTTAAGCCAAGAAAGTCTTACCCAGAGTTTGGAGGTAGTTCTCTCTGAAAAAGTTAGGCCCAGAAAGACCAAAGAGGAAGGCACTGGTTTTTTAACCTCTTAAACAGAGGTGCCCCCAAGATTCTGTCCCAGTACAAGTCACCCCAGGGCTCACAACCTGAACACATAAAAACTTAGTAAGGATTCGGATTCCCACCCCTTTGCCCTAGCATTACCCCTAAAACATCTAAAATATGGATTATGCTCTCAATACATTTTATCTTCTCCACCTGCATTTCTAGCTTGGGGCTTCAGCCCTTCATCGACATCAAGACATATGACACACCCCTCCCACCCCCTCCTACACACACACACACACACACACACACACACACACTGACATTCTGTCGCTGTGCTGGGTACTTCATACCCAAATGCCGGAGCCCGGTCCCTGACTCAAGGGGAGTCCCGTCCAGTTTGCAAGACAGGATATGCTCCGCAAACAATAGCTCAGAGTAAGTTTGCGTGCCCTTGAAGCCCATGAACAGCATCAAAGGAGATGTCTGCAGGGCTCCAGAGGAGACAAACACTGAAATATTCCCCCAGCTCAAAGACCGCCCCCAACACTTCCATCTCACTTAGAGTAAAATCCAGTGTCTTCACCATGGCTTACAAGGCTCTGTATGATCTGGCTCCTTCTCAGCTCTCAGACTTCATCTCCTCCACTGCCTGCCCCCAACTCTGTACCAGCCACGACGGCCTCCTTGCTTTCTCTCCAACAGGCCAGGCATACTGAACCTAGGAACCCTTGCAGTGGCCATCTTTCTGTCTGGAGATTTCTTTCCCCGATCTTTGCATGGCTGATTCCTTGTCTCCACTCAGGTCTTCATTCAAGTCCTCGGAGAGGCCTTCCCTGACCCCTTATTTAAAGGACCTGCCCCTCCCCGCACCCCTGTCACTTTCTATCACATCACCCTCTTTTATTGTCTTCATAGCTCACTACTTCCCAGTCAAAATGACCTCTTCCCAAGTGTTCCTTCCTGCCTCTGAGTCTTTGCATATGTTATTTACTCTCCCTGGAATGTTCCTCCCCTTCTCTTCAGATGGCTCATTTCTCGACCTTCAGATCTCAGCTGAAGTCTCGCCTCCTCGGAAGGGACTTCCCTAATCATCCTTCCTGACACTTATGGCCATCTTTAATATTGCACGTGTCTGTTCTTGTTCATTTTCTTTCTCCTCTCACGCCAGACCGAAAGCTCCACGAGGGCAGAGATTTTTGTCTGCTTTGCTCACCACTGGGCTTGTCAGGGAAGGCCTCACTGAGAAGGGGAAGTGTGAGCAGAGACCTGAAGAAGAGGCAAGCACGACTGTGACTAACACATTGAGGCCCAACACTTCTGCCTGCTTCTCAAAGCCTTTCACAGCCTGGACCCACCTTAGCCAGCCAATCCTTTTCTCACTCACCCCCCAGGACATACTCCCCACTCCGATCAGAACTGTCCCACACATTCCCACTTGGAAAGTCTTCCATACTTACTTACCACAGTCTGTAAAACATGATGATATAGGTACTGTCATTATACCCATTTTACAGATGAAGAAACTGAGGTTCAAAGAAGTTACATAACTTGTCCAAGGTCACACAGCCAGTAAGCACTGGAGCAAAATTTGGTCCCAGATCTATTTGGATGCCAGAGCCCGTGTTCTTAAATACTACACAATACCAACAACATAACAGAAGAAGCAGTGTGGAGGAGGTCAACAAGGAGTAGAGAAAGAGAGCATAATAAACCCTCATTAACTCAAGTCTTCCTGACACCGATGTGCAGGGTGCCATGTACCCAGGTTTTCTGGGACAATCCTGATTTTCTTTTTTTTTTTTAAGATTTTATTTATTTGGGGCACCTGGGTGGCTCAGTCGTTAAGCGTCTGCCTTCGGCTCAGGTCATGATCCCGGGGTCCTGGGATCGAGCCCCACATCGGGCTCCCTGCTCTGCGGGGAGCCTGCTTCTCCCTCTCCCACTCCCCCTGCTTGTATTCCCTCTCTCGCTGTGTCTCTCTCTGTCAAATAAATAAATAAAATCTTTAAAGATTTTATTTGACAGAGAGAGTGGCAGACAGAGGGAAAGGGAGAAGCAGGCTCCCCACCGAGCAAGGAGGCCTACACAGGACTCGATCCCAGGACCCCGGGATCATGACCTGAGCCAAAGGCAGACGCTTAACCTACTGAGCCACCCAGGCGCCCCAATCCTGATTTTCTTCTGTTTTCCCAAACTATTAATAGCGTCATCTTTCACTTATAAATTGTGATTTTTAAGGGCATTGGGTATGTTACACCGACGGCCCCTCTTGCCTTCCCACTCTCAGGAAATTAAGAAAAAGGAACAAGGAAGAGCAAAGAAAAAGAAGTTATGGGTGTATCCTTTGGCATGATATTTTCATTATGGGAATTACTTGTGCTTCCCATATGCTCCATGAGCATTCCTTGAAAACCATATTTGACAATGAGGATACGGGAAGGAAAGCATCTGTCTCATGGTGTAGGGGCCATAAACATTGGTTGAATACATTGGAAGATGGTGAAAATAAGTCCAAATGTTGTCTCAGTGAAATGGTCTGGTTGTTGCTATAATCGCTCACACTCATTGAGAATCTCCGGTGTGTCAGACGCTGCACGTGCATCACTGCATTTGGTCTTCGCAAGAGCTACCATTATTCCCGCTTTTATTTATTTATTTATTTATTTATTTATTTATTTATTTATTTGACAGAGAAAGAGAGAGAGAGAGACAGCGAGAGAGGGAACACAAGCAGGGGGGTGGGAGAGGGAGAAGCAGGCTTCCCGCTGAGCAGGGAGCCTGATGCGGGGCTCGATCCCAGGACCCCGGGATCATGACCTGAGCCGAAGGCAGACGCTTAACGACTGAGCCACCCAGGCGCCCCTATTCCCACTTTTTTAAAAAAGGATTATACTTATTTATTTTAGAGAGAGAGAAAATGGGCATGGGGGGAGGGGCAGAGGGAGAGAGAATCTCCAACAGACTCCACACTGAGTGCGGAGTCCACCATGGGGCTTGATCTCATGACCCTGAGATCATGAGCTGAGTTGAAACCAAGAGTCGGGCGTTTAACCAACTGTGCGACCCAGGTGCCCCCCATTATTCCCACTTTAAAGATGAGGGAGGTTAAGTGACTTATCCAAGGCCCCAGAGTTTCTAGGTGGCAGACCCGGAGTTCAAACCCTGATCAGCTGGATTCCGAAGCCTATGTGTTTAACGACAGCTCTCTCCCACCCCCTTCTTGTTGCATTGCCTCCTCACCGCGGCCAACACTCAGAATCATCACAGAACACCCAATATTTACCATATAAAAGGGTTATGCAAGGAAATGACTTTTCTAAAAGTCCCACCCAAGCACCCCCTTTTTGATACACTAAAATTTCCATGAACAAAGGACGTTAAATACCAACACCACCCCCCCTCCAAAATCACAGAGATGCAGCTAATAAAAAATAGCAAAGTCCACAATGAAATGTTGTGGATTCAATGTTGCCGTTGGGGAGTGAGTGTGGCACGGTGTGGAGCAAACCCCCACCGTGCCCCGTGCCCCACTCCTGCAAACAGTCACTGCATTCAGTTCCAGCCACCTCCTCTGAATACCCCGCCTTGTGCTCACAACCCTGGGCCCGGCACCAAGGATGCAGAGATGAAAAGAGCCAGCCTCCATGCTCTAGTCCCCAGTCCTTGTGTTTGGCGGGGTGGTCTGGGAGGGGAGAGGAGAGAAGAACAGAGCAGAAAAGACCGGTACAAAACCTTTGTCCCTCCTGTGAACCCCTTAGCTCTTCGGCTGTCCCTCCCTCCCGGCACTGCGACTTTCTGTCTGGCGTCCTAGACTAGACCGCAGCAGTGTAGTGTGCTAGCAAGCGCCAAGCGTGGCCATCACACTTGGCCTTAAATCCTGGCTCCTCCATGTAAACAGCTGAGTCACCCTGAATAAATCCTTGAAACTCCCTTGACCTCAGTTTCCTCATCTTGACAGTGGGATTTACGATATCTATCCCACAGAGCTGTTGGAAGGAGTCAGTTGGAAAGATACTGGAAAAGGCCTAGTTCAGGACGGGGCACACAGTAGGTATTCAACAAGAGGTACCACCTACTATTCTTCTGACTCTGCCTTACCTCCTGTCCTGGACGGGGAGCCCCCTGCAGCCACCGTCCAAAGGTACTTTACGTCTGTGTCCGCAGAATATTGAGCACATGGCCGTGCACACAAGGGACCCTCAGAAGTAGCTGCATAAAGAATGACAGAATGGGGCGCCTGGGTGGCTCAGTTGGTTAAGCGCCTGCCTTCGGCTCAGGCCATGATCCTGGAGTCCTGGGATCGAGTCCCGCATCAGGCTCCCTGCTCAGCAGGGAGCCTGCTTCTCCCTCTGACCCTCCCCCCTCTCATGCTCTCTCTCTCTCATTCTCTCTCTCTCAATAAATAAAATCTTTTAAAAAAATGACAGAATGAACAGATCATGGTAATGTGTGATCAAAAGAATTACAAGCAAAGTGTTCCAGGGATTCAAAGGACAGTAATGCATCTCGTTGTCGAGGGCAGGAGAGAGAAGAGAAGGGTCAGGAAAAGGTTTAAGGAAGAGATAGATATTGGTAAGGAGCAATGACATGGAAAAACATTCCTGCCCAAGGCGGGCTTGAACCCATGTCTAATCCAGTTTTAGTGTGTCACTCTTTCCAAGCTGATGCCAGACCATAACTGATATTGTGATTCCCTCCCATAGCTTAAGTGGAAAGTCATGGGGGTAGTAAAAAGCCAAGAAACCCCGGTCCTAGTCTGCTAGAGACTTGCTGTGTCATCTTGGGCCTGGCACTTCACCTCCTTAAACCTCGGGTTCCTCATCTATAAAATGCGGACCTAGGGGTGCCTGGGTGGCTCAGTCAGTGAAGCGTCTGCCTTTGGCTCGGTCGTGATCCCAGAGTCCTGGGATCGAGCGCCGCAGCATCGGGCTCCCTGCTCAGCGGGGAGTCTGCTTCTCCCTCTGCCTTCTCCTCTGCCCTGCTCATTCTCTGTCTCTGTCTCTCTCAAATAAATACAATCTTTTAAAAAAATAAAATGGGGGGGGGCGCCTGGGTGGCTTGGTCGTTAAGCCTCTGCCTTTGGCTCAGGTCATGATCCCGGGGTCCTGGGATCGAGCCCCACATCGGGCTCCCTGGTCAGCGGGAAGCCTGCTTCTCCCTCTCCCACTCCCCCTGCTTGTGTTCCCTCTCTCACTGTGTCTCTCTCTGACAAATAAATAAAATCTTAAAAATAAACAAATAAATAAAATGGGGACCTAAAAACAAGATCCACCTCACAGAGTTGCTGAGAGGTCTGCGTTCACCAAAGAGCAGCCACAATTTCTATTCTATTTTCTTCCCAGTGCTGTGAATGAATCTGCTCAGGAGCTCTTTCACGTTTGCAAACACAACCGACATCTAGGTGTGCTGAGCTGGGTGGGGGGCAGGTGCAGCTGCCTGGGATATCAGATTTTGCATAAAGCTTTGCATGTCACCTTCTAGTCCTAGTTTTACCAAGCGCCACAAGACCTGGACCATCTCAACTCTTTTTGGCCTGGCTGCACCTTCATAGAAGCACATGATGGTTGGGGTAAAATGGGATTGCTAGAGAATTCTGTAAGACTTTAGGATCATTAAGAAACCTGGGGCAACAGGTGCCTGGGTGGCTCAGTCAGTTAAGAAACATGGGGCAGGGGCTCCCAGGTGGCTCAGTCGTTGGGCGTCTGCCTTCGGCTCGGGTCATGGGCCCAGGGTCCTGGGATCGAGCCCCACATCGGGCTCCCTGCTCAGCGGGAAGCCTGCTTCTCCCACTCCCTCTGCCTCTGCTTGTGTTCCCTCTCATGCTGTCTCTCTCTCTGTCAAATAAATAAATAAAGTCTTGGGGAAAAAAAAAGAGAAACGTGGGGCAACATTCCCACCAAAGGAAAAGCTGGCTAAAATGCAGAGTCGGTGTGCAGAAAGCAACGGGCCTGAATTAGGAAGGGGGCGTGTGGCCGAGGCGAGGAGAACGAGGAGCCAGGCCCAGAGGGCGAGAACACAGGGCCCCAAGGGTGAGCTCTGCCTGTACTGTTTTATATCCGACATTTTGGGTTTAAAGGTAAATAAAGCCATAGACGATATCAGACAAAAAGGAGGGAACTTCCAGAGCCATGATGATATATTAAATTCCATCCCAGGCTCAATAAAGTATGACTTATAAGGCTTGTAAAATCTTTACAGGGCTCCTGGCAGTTCCACGTGTGCTGATGGCCAGAAGTATGGAACCTTTTGCAAAACATCTGCTAAATCATGCATCTTGGCTAGAATTTCTCTGTCTGTCCATGATGACAAAACACAGAGGGAGTGAAGTGTACCGAGGTTTGAGGGAGTGGATGTGGGTATTTTTGCACCATATAGGGGCTACTTATTTAAAGTGGCATTTCGTCATATTTCCATCTGTAAGATGCATTTCTGACCGTATTGGATAAAAGCTGCTCTCTCCTAATCTTAACCATGCCCGAGCAACATGACTTTGTTTGTCACATATTGAATTACACTGACGTTCTACTAGAAGACACAAAGCTTCTGGTAACTTCTGACAAACATGAGCTTGAACAGATTAAGCTCAGCAGGCTAAAAAGAGGCTCCTAATAATTTTAACTGGAGTTCATATACAGATGGGAAGGAATGGACTCTCATGGACAAGCAAATGGTTTTTCATTGTCCAGGAAATTTGCAAATCAGAGCGACCAGAACTTTTTCATATCATGCTGAGTTTTGCTTCAGAACTCAAGTGTTTGTGGAGTGAGAACATGGAGAGACAGGCTGATAAAAGGGGCTTTCCTCTTCCCCCTTTCAATGCTATGTTTTGGATTTTTGAGGTTTTAAATAGCGTACTGCTCAGATGATTGGAATGCGAGCAAGGAAATGGAGGGAATAAGCTCTTCTTCCCCTCCATTCTGTCCGCTTTACTGAACTGAACTTTCTCTTGCTGGCCTCCAAGGACTCTGCCATGGGGGGGGAGAAGAAACATATTTGGTTGGGACACCCAGAACTGAAGTCAAGACCCTTGGCCACTCCGATCTCTATACAAACCCTTGGGGTTGAGGCTGACCAGGTGACAATGGTGCCTCCTTCCCAATGCCCACTGAATTCAGTTAGTTGCTTACTTTCTAAAAATAGTGGGATGGGAGAAGACGGTCTTTACCATGTCCGATACAACTACACAAGACAACTTTCATTGACCCCTATCTCAGGAGGGTGCATCGAAGTGGAAAACAACCAAATCCTAACAACCACTGGCCATCTATTAAGGGTCTTCCATGTGCCAGGTACCTGCTTGGTATGAGCATGGAGGGATAGCAGTAAAGAAGACCCGGGGGTGTCTGTCCTCATGGAGTTCAGTAGAGTGGATAGGCAAGACATGGCGGGGGGGGGTCGCTATGGCAGGAGTGCAAAGGTAGAGCAAATATGGTCTGTGCTCATGGGGAGCTCGGGGCCTGGTGGGAGAGGCACAACAGCGAATGAAGAATCAACCCACAGCGATAGTCTATGGGAGAAGGGCACTCAGGGACCATGGGAGCACGGCAGAGGGAAGGGGCCATTCCTCTGCCCCTCGGAAGATGGGGAGGGGCTTCGCATAGGGGTGCCATTAAGCCAGGTCCTGAAGGATGAAATGGCTGACGAATGAGGTGGTCTAGGACCTCGGGGCGCTAGCAGTCACAATTCCCCCTTCAAGCAACTATGACCTTTGAATACGGACTGATATCCTCACTCAGCGAGCAGTCAAGAGTTAAACCTCACTTCTGCCAGTCCTTTTAAGGTTCCTGAAATCCCAGGGGAGGAAGGACCCGAAGCCTGCCTCATAGCAGTCGTAGGAATGCTTTCAAGGGAGGAAACTAGGAAACATCAAAGACAGGGTGTGTTTCTGGGTGAGTGGAAAGAGCCCTGGGTTTGAGTCCGGGCTTCACCACTAACTAACTGACTACATAAATAAATAACTAAAGAACTCTTTGATCTTCAAGGAAACTTGCCATTTTCTCTCAGACTCAGTTTCTTCGTCTGTAAAATGGTAGTAGGGAGGCATGCCTGCCTCCCGGTATGGTTACCAAGGATCAAGCGCAGCGATAAAGGAACAGCGCTTTGTAAATTAGAAAGCCCAATATAGATGTCGGCTATTGTTTCCTGCAAGGGGAGGGACGGAGCAATTGGGGTTTATTCCTGGTGTCCTCTGCCAGGAAGCCAGTCCTTTCCCGACGAAACCAGCCGGCTTCCTGAGGGAGATGCACAGGCCTTTCCATCGTCCATGCAGACAGTGGGAGGGAAATCAGTAAGCTCTCCAGCCGGGCAGCCTGGGGGGGTGCCTTCGTGGGGTAAGGGGTGCGGGGAGGCCTGCTGTGGTGGTCTGGGGGAGAGCAGAAAGTCCAAGGAAATCCCTACACCACGGTGAAGACCGGGACCGTGGCATGAGCCACTCAGAAGAGTCTTTGTGTGCCACAGGCTGTGGTGGGGCAGGTCCTAAGGAGCACTGTGGAGAGAGTCTGGGGAAGCAAAGTCCTTCCAGAGGGGGAGGCAGCATAGCGCAGTGGTTCAGAGCACAGACTCCCGAGCGAGCAACCCTGGATCTCCGGTCCCATCGTGCGACCTTACGTAAAATGGGCAATCGTATTACTGGTTGACTGATTTACAGTGATTTATTCCCTTCCCTAAAGGCAGGGTACACTTCCCTGTCCCATTGACTTTGCACTTGGTCGTGTAACCTGTTTTGGCACCTGGAACACGAGCGGACACGACATCTGCTGTGTATAAGCACGAGCTTTAAAATGGGCTCACGGAATTTGGCCCCGTCCGTCTTGCGCCTGCCCTATAGGATCAGCACGCCCCCCATCGTGGCTACTCTTTCAGCCTGGGTTCCAGAAGGAGACCTGGGGAGCCAAGGACAGCAGGCTGGCTAGAGCCCAGCGGCGCCACATAACCTGAACAAGAGATAAAAGGGTGTTCAAGTCCCGGGTCCCGAAATAGCAGCCGTGGGCCAAATATGGCCCGTTACCTGTTTTTTTCTGTAAACGGTTACAAACGCATCAAAAGAATATATCACGGCATGTGAAAGTTGTATAAAATTCACATTTCTGTGACCATCGATAAACTCTGATTGGAATACAGCCAGCCACGTTCATCCGTGTGGTTTGTCCGGCTACCTTTGTGCCACGATGGCAGAGTTGAGTAGCCGTGACAGAGACCGTGTAGCCCCCAGAGCCTGACATGTTTACCTGGGGCGCCGGGGTGGCGCAGTCGGTGGGGCGTCCGACTCGGTTTCAGCTCAGGTCGTGATCTCGGGGTCCTGGGATCGAGGGGGCTCCCAGCTCAGCGGGGAGTCGGCTGGAGATTCTCTCTCCCTCCTCCTTTCCTTCCCCCCTTCCTCTTTCTCTCTTTCTCTCTAAAAAAAAAAAAAAAAAGTTTACTATCTGGCCCTTTACAGAAAAATTGTGCCCAACTCTGGTTTAAGCCCCCAAACACTGAGGTTATTTGTAACTTCAGCAGAAGATGATTAATACAGTAAAGTGCTTACCTTCCCAAAGCCTCTGTTTCCTCATCTGCTGAGCGGATTACATCAAGTCATATGTTTAACGCACTTAGATTGTGACGTGTGTGCCATGTCACAGCAGTCACAGTGATTCCTGAGGAGCCGTGAGATTCCTGCAGCAAACACAAGAGGAAGGTAGACAGACAAAGGAAAGGAAACTGAAGATAAGGACGCGATAAAATGCAGCCGGACTGAGACACCGGGCTTACTACCTGCGGCTAGATAATGCCCCGGACAAAGTAGTCCCGCCGAACCAGCTTAGGTACCACATGCTTCTAATACATTGTAAAGTTGCCATCAGCTGCTTAGTAAATCTGTTTCAAAGTCATCTGCAAGGTGTAGCTTGTTAAGCAAATATCTTGGGGCACAAGTCATAGTTTAAGAGCCCCCAAAGGGGCGTTGTTA
Organism: Phoca vitulina; assembly: GCF_004348235.1. NCBI lineage: Eukaryota > Metazoa > Chordata > Mammalia > Carnivora > Phocidae > Phoca > Phoca vitulina. The sequence goes on from NW_022589742.1 coordinate 9,347,076, forward strand.
ATATCAAAAAGGCCCTCACTAATCACTATGTTGTACCCCTGAAACTAATGTGACATGTGTGTCAACTAAACTCAAAAAATATGTATTTTAGATGTGTGTGTATGTGTGTGTATAAAAGACCCTCAGTGACCACCCTTCTGGTGTTTGACTTGGCACCCAGACAGTAATCTCCCTGGGCCCCTTCTACTTGGTAGGCAAACATTGTTGAGGGGCCAGGTGAATAATGCCCTGAAAAAGGTTGGGCACACTGAGCCGCATTCCACATTGACTAAGGCTTGGTTGAGCACCTGAAGCCCAGTCGTCGGCAAATTGCATCTAAATGATTTCAATAGTCTTCTTCCTTGACTCCCATGCCCACACATATCAATATAGAGTCATCAATATAAATCACTTGCACAGCGCGTTTGTTCTGCTCTGGTCTCCAGTCCCTGGACGTCCAGAGGAAGAAAGCAGGTAAGATGAAAAGGGTGATTTTTAAAAGGGGCTTCAGAAGGCAGTCCAGAACTCCTTTGGACGCTCAGAAGGGGGCATAAATTAAAATCCTTCAGGAAAGAACAAAAATGTTGGTCCCTTCTGCTCTACTCCTTCTGGAGCCCTGGGAGGCCTTCCTAAAATTAAATTAATTCCTTTTCTCTCCAAAAGCAGATTCAGTGGCAAGCCAATGTGGCTGAGCCACCTGATTCAACTCCACATTTTCCCCGGTGTAATCCACACTAGGCAGAATATTGAAAAGTATTCCCAAAGTAGGGAGAGTTTGAATTAATTACTTACTTTATTTAACTTCTACGATTCTAAAACTGACGTGTCTCATAGGTGATCTTTCGAAGGCTAGATGATGTGGAAATATTTTAGTCATTGGCCAAACATTTGGTCCTTTTCTCCCTTTCCAGACGTAAAATCCATTAGTTGCTAAGGCCGCCTCTGTGTTGCTGTAAAGTGGGAACCAGAATGCTTTTCTCAGAAATATTAGATACTCCAAAAGTTTCTTTGGAAGCTCACCATTCAGAGCATCTGTAACATAAGGCTGGGAACTCAGAGGTACCTCTCCCTTGATACTTGCTATGAGGAATTTATCAGGCTGTTCTGAATCTGCTAAATCATCTTGACGGCTTGCTGCAGCGTTCTCAAAAACACATGCACCATTTTGTCATGGAGATCACTTTTTTTATTTTTTTCGTGATGATCCAAACAAGCCAAAAAGCTTCCAAGTAATTTGGGGCTAAAGAGAAACACATTTCAGAAAGGTCCCAGAGCAGCCCCTCTGCTGACACCCCAGGACGGGCTCCCCCTCCTCCACCCCGGGGCTGGGCAGGCCTCTGGACCCTCCATGTCCCCTCAGAAGCTTCCTCATAGTTTCTAACCCAGGCTTCCCCATCCTCCATTTCCTTTCCTGTCAGCCGGGGCTTGGGCAGAACCCCTAAGACTTTCCGGGTCCTTTCCTGCTTTTCTCTGTGAATAAATCATGCAAAACTCTGCCGCCATTCCTCACTTCTCCTGTCACTTAATCTGAGCTCATCTGTTCTTGCCCATCAGCATTTTCCCCTCATCTCCCTAAGCATTCATGAGAGGCAAAGAGTTCACATTCTCTTATTCATCTGTGGCCCACTGGACGAGGAGCCCCCTAAGAACAGAGACCACAGCTTATTCCTCTCTGTGTCTCCAGGACACATTGCCTGGCACATGGTAGATGCTTAATATATATATTTGTGGAATGAAAGGATGAGTGAATGAAACAATCAGTGAATTCATTTATTCTAAAAGTATAATGACTATCTGGAACCTGTGAGAACTGGCTGAGTGTTCTTTGTGGGGACTTGTAAGCTCTTCCAAGGCTCCTCGGAGTCGTTAAATTCCTGGGTCTCTGTGGTGATCTTGGCAAACAGTGAGCCAGTGGGGTTATGGGTATGCAACCTGTTCCTCAGTTTACTGAGCGGCGGCACATCTGAGATACGCACTACAGAGTTGTGCGGCTGAGGGAACATAGGAAGTGTGTTCCTGCCTCTGTCAGGACTGTGAAAACAGGTCTTCCGGCCCTACTTGTGCTGACCCTACCAAAGACCCTTTGCTGGCGTCTCTGTCACCGAGAAACCTAAACTTCTTGGTCTCCCTGTCACCCTCACATCCTCTGTCTGTATCAGAACAGGAGGTGATGGTCACAGCAGCGGTGGTGGTGATGGTGGTGATGGGGTGATGGATGATGCAGAAGTGAGGCGTTCTGAGTGGTCTCAAGTGATTTTCTTTTTTTTTTTTAAAGATTTTATTTGGGTGCCTGGGTGGCTCAGGGGTTAAGCGTCTGCCTTTGGCTCAGGTCATGATCCCAGGGTCCTGGGATCGAGCCCCGCATCAGGCTCCCTGCTCCGCGGGAAGCCTGCTTCTCCCTCTCCCACTCCCCCTGCTTGTGTTCCCTCTCTCGCTGTGTCTCTCTCTGTCAAATAAATAAATAAAATCATTAAAAAAATAAAGATTTTATTTATTTATTTGCAAGAGAGAGCACAAGCAGGGGGAGGGGCAGAGGGAGAAGCAGGCTCCCCACTGAGCACAGAGCCTGACATGGGGCTCCATCCCAGGACCCTGGGTTCATGACCTGAGCCAAAGGCAGATGCTTAACTGACTGAGCCACCCAGGTGCCCCTCAAGTGATTTTCTGATGGAAATGGAATCATGCTCAGGTGTTTACTCAGCTCTGACAACATGTATATAGCTTAAAGCAGCCCTTCCCTTTTGACGGAAAATCTCTCATACAGGTGACCTCGATCCTAACCCGTTACATTAAATTAGGGTTTTATTTAACGTAGTCAATTCCAAATGTGGATTATTCCAACAATGGATGACCTACAGAAAGTTGAAACTCTAAACTGGCTTTCGCCCCCCCCCAACGTTCCGCCCACCTCCGACTCAATGCACACCCACACATCTGACCTGCTTTCTCTTCATCGGTATGACCTCAAGCAACACAAACCAATTTTATCGTCAACCTAAGAGAAAATACGCGGATGGCAAATCTGTTGCCCCAAACTGGTATGATCCAATCAAGCGTTCGGCTCTGGACTGCTTTGCTTATATACTAGGTGATGAAAACAAAATGAGTATGTCAGGCACTTTGAGAGTTGTTTTGAATTTCTGAAGCCAACAAGGCGCTGCTCTATCAATTGCAGAGCCCTGGTAGCCTTAATGAAGAAATGTTTCTCTGCGAATACCAGTTTGCTCCGAGGAAAAACTTCCCCAGTTTGACAACAATTAGCACGCAATCACTTCTACAGGTGAGGAATATTTTATACTCGATTAGGTCTAGTGTTTAATTGCCTGGATGCTACTGTGAAGCTGTTGAAAAGAAATAAATTTGCCATTACTCCTAACTCTCCGTCTCAAGGATTTATATTAATAACTTGGGCCTGACTGCATATTCAAGTGTAACCGTGAGAGCAAAGTATTGGTGCAACAGATGAGGCTCGATGTTCAAGAAAGAACATTTGTTAAGTGGACAACATGGCTTAAACTGAAGAATCAGAGTGGATAAAAAACATGAACCCCTTCCAGAATCAAATGAACGGTTTGAACCACCCTTCGATCAATTAGGAAGTTATTTACATGTAGTAACCTTAAAATGAATCATCTCTCTCTGTGGGGATCCTGCCTATCTGTCACATACCGGTTCAAATGCTGATTTTATGAAGCCTGATCTCCCAACAGGACCATCCAGGAAGCAAGAACAGAACAGGCAAATGCCCAACTATGGAACTGGAGGTGGTGAAAAGTAAACAGATTTGCTGCATTTCGGAGGTGTTGGATCAACAGGATGCAAGGGGTGAAGTCTGAAAAGGAAGTATGAAGACTCTCTTCCAGGGCATGGGCTTGAGGAGGTAGCTGGTGGTCATGACCCAGAGACGGGGAACCCTCAAAATAGCACTCTGGGGTACTTTTCAATTAAGAGATGTTTGTAGACTAACGGGCTTGTGAAATCTCATCTCTGTGCTAAGCATCTTGGATTAATCAGTCCAACTAGCTTGTCTCAGCCTTCTTAGTCTATGTTTAACCAGCGAATTCATTAAGAAATATTGATAAAAGGTCCACTGTGTGGCCAGCACTGCCCATGATCAACGTGGGGGCAAAACAGAAAAGTACACCAGAGCTTTTCTGATGGCCATTTGAGAATTTCTATTGGCAGTACACAACTTGAAAGAAAAGTCACTCTCCAGTTAGAAGGGGTAATCCGGATCAAGTAACATAGTTCTTGATGAGAAAAAAAAATCTTTTAAAAATAATATGTAAATTGGGCAACTATTTCAGTAGATGCAAAACTAGGTTACATGTGGGGGTTGAATGTCAGGAATTAGGAAAACATTGAAATAAATGGCACGTAAAACAGACAAGGTAGATTATGTTTAAAGCACTGGACTAAAAAAAAAACTAAAAAATTTTAAAAATAAATAAATAAAGCACTGAACTAAGAGTCACGGTCCCAATTTTGCCACAAAATCACTTTTTGACCTTAGGCAAAAGTCCCTTTGTTTTCTGTGCCATAGTTTCCCCATATACACAATGCAAGGATTGGACTAAATGGTCTCTAAGATCTTTCCGACTCTACCGCTCTGTGAATCTAGGTCAGAAAAAGTCTAACCAGGAGTCTCAAGGCTAGGGATTGAGTTAGGCTACTATGACAAGCTTTTCCTGAGACTATAAGGAGATGAACTACACTCAAGATAAAATGATTTCTTAAAATTATATCTTGTCAAGGCACAAAAGAGTTAGAAATGCGGAAATTAAAAGTTGTAGAGTCGACATGTAATCCAGAGAAAAGAAATTTATAGTATAAGAGAATAAGAACTGTGTAGTGTTTCTACAGCATAATCAGGAGAGAGTGATCTGTTCTAGGCAGCAATTTTAGTTATTTAGACAGAAATGTACCAAGAGCAAAGAACATGGAGTCTTTGGGACCCCAGAGCCTGACAGGAACATCCTAGAAACCCCATTTTGCTTTCCCTTCACTGGGAGTCCTTGCCCCAAGAAGCTTCTGAGTGGTGGACTGCTTGACAAAGGGGGGTGCCTATCACATCACTGGTCCTATGTGTCAGCCTGGGGGCCCCTCGCATAGTAAACTAATTACCCAACTTTCTGATTTCCATTGAGTCTCTTGTAAGTTTTTCTTCTTTTTTTCAAGATTGTATTTATTCACTTGGGAGAGCACTAGCGGGGGTGAGGGGAGGGGCAGAGGGAGAGGGAGAAGCAGACTCTCCACTGAACAGAGAGCCCAACAAGGGGCTCAATCCCAGGTACCCCAGGATCATGACCTGAGCCGAAGGCAGACGATTAACCAACTGAGCCACCCAGGCGCCCCTATGTTTTTCTTCTAAGAATGAATTCATTCACTGGAACCAGAATACCCCTTGGTGAAAAGGATAAAAAAAAAAAAAAAAAAACCCAGCCCCTGGAGTTGAACTAGTCTCAAAAGCATGGGAACCAGAAAGGAAGTAAACATACCATGTGAGTCAGAGTTGTGTTAAATTTTGATTGATATGCAGCCTTGTTATGGTGGCGATCGTTATGCGGCTACACACTGATACACTCTGGCTTCTCCACTTTTTTTTTTTTTTTTAAGATTTAATTTGAGGGGGGGGGCCGGGCAGAGGGCAGGAAGTAGACTCCATGCTGAGTAGGGAGCCAGACATGGGGCTCGATCTCACGACCCTGAGATCATGACCTGAGCGGAAATCGAGAGTCAGTCGCTCAACTGACTGAGCCACCCAGGCGCCCCCGGCTTCTCCAGTTTTTCAGGTGCTCACTACCAGCAAACCAAGAGCTAGCAAAGGCTGCTCCCCGTGCATTTTTCTCCATGCTACACAGTCCTGTGGCACTGAGTTTCTACACCCCTCAGACTGTGAGAAAAGCATGCTATCTAATAGTAAAAGCCAACAATTTTATCCTGAAAATGGAAAAAGCTCCTGGCAGACATCCTTAATTTCATCCTCACCACATTCCTATGAGGTAAGCATCACACTCATGTCCTACACGATACACCAGAACTTGTCTTACAGGAGTAGGAAAGTCTTGGTTAGTGCATTGAACTGATCCCAAACGTATCCTTCTTTCATACCTCAATTTCCTACTTCTTATTAGAAAGCAGCTAAATTCTCAGAAGTCTTTTCATGTGTACAAGTAGTTTACATGGTAGGAAGTGATTTTCCCCATTTGTCAAATATGCGGAGTGATTATTAAACAATGCAAATAGGGGGAGCACTTGGGCGTGCAGCCTCCGTAATTTCAAATTCTAAAATATTTGGAGAGCAACACTGGGAATTCTACGACACTCTCAGTAAATCGACTGTGAAAATATTATTAGAAAAACAATCATAGAACACAGCTTCGGCACATCTTTATGAGGGCAGCTTCAAAATTCCGTCTTCACACAACGTTTTATTATCAGCGGTCGAAGGATTTGGTTCAGTTGCAGCAAAAAGTGACAAAATGAAAACCAATTAAATCATGTGGCGGGGGAGGGGCCGTCTGGAAACATCTTGTTTAAATTGTGCAGTAAACATGTGGTTTCTAATTCTCTTGGTTACTGTGTTTCCTCTGAAAGGATGAGAAGCCCTTGTTCCCCAGTTCCCTGGTCCCCGACACAATTTTTGTTCCATTTCTGGAGTCAGCTGGAGCCTGGATTCTTTTGCAGAAAGAAAATAAAAGACAAAGAAATACAAAATTCTTTGGATCTGGTTTGCTTTTCCTTTTTTAAATTTGAATGCAGAAAAGTACACACAAAGGAAAACAAACTATCTGATAATTTGATGTCTGAGCTCTGGGAGCAAGAGTTTTAAATTGGGTAAGCTGGCCTGGAAGTCCACGGCTAATGAAAGGTAGCCAATCCCAGAAAAAGCCAAACCAGAAGTTGAGCCCTGGGGAGTAATTAAACCGGGAAAAGACCCAAAATACTTCTCCTGGAAAGAAATGGAAACACAAAAGTGTAATCTCTCTCCAAACAGACTGGCCAACTATCTTGAATAGTGAGCGCCCTGGATGATAATTCCGTTCTCTATCCCTTGCACTTCTCCTCAGTTCATTTTAAATAAAAAGTTCAAAGTCTACATTCTGTTGCTGTCAGACGTACTTCTCACACCTTGAAGGAAGGGAATTCAAAATTGGTTTTGAAGTGTCTTGCAGACGGAGACCTTTTTTTTAACCGCTTTAGTCTGTTCCTTTTAACAATTAGCTACTTATTTAGGAGTGCGTGGGGAAAGGAGAACAGTACCCCCCACAGAAAATAAAATTGTGCTTTCCACTTTTGAGGCTTTCAAGCTACATTGGACTCTACTTCAATAAGCATGTCAAAAGACCGATTTGAAAGAATAGATTTTCTGTGCCCCGGGCCAAATCCATAAAAAAATACAATTGATCCATCTTCAGGAACGGTTCTAAACCTCTCGAAAGAGAAGGCTGCAGCTACTTTAGCAATTAAATAGACTCTGTATTGGAAATATATAATATACAGATATATGTAAACTTATCAGCGTATGGTTTTTAACGAATGCCGCATCAACCCATGGCTATTCGGTTTGCAGCACTTCTTAATGATTTCCTACAAGGAACTGATTTCATCGAAATGTGTTTCCAGATAATGAAATAAAGGGAACGAGGCAGAATAGTGTCAGATTTCGGCATTAGCTTCAGATGTTCAGGAGATTGTGGCCAGGTATAGAACCCTGGAAGTTGTCAAGGAAACAGAGTGGCTTTGTGTGTCTGGTAGGCTTTCCTCGCTTCTTCATTTACACTAACTGAAGCAGTAATGTCTGTGCCTTATGAATGTTCCTGAGTCACGTGACACACTTGTTCGGAAATATACTAAAGGAAGAATAGATTCTTAAATAACCAAGACGTTCCCAGGGAAGGCCTAATTGAAAATACACACTTTATTCTGAAATGTTCTCCAAAAATAACGTTTGCCTTGAACCAAGAGTCTCTTAATTTAATCCTCAGAATAGAGGCTATCAAGTTAATAATCATTGTAAAACTTCCAAGCGTTAGTCTTGAATTCCCTCAATACCTGCTCTTGGAGGAAAGATAAAATGTGATAATCTTCTTTAATCATCACAAAGTTACCTACTTAAAAACCTACTGATGGTCCTTCAGCTCATGAATGGATAAGCAAACTGTGGTACATCCATAAAATGGAATATTACTCAGCAGTAAAAAGGGAAACAAGTAAATGACTCTCACTCAAAGCATTATGCTAAGTGAAAGAAGCTAGACTCCTATGGCTACATTATTTTGAGATTACATTATATGTCATTTTAGAGAAGGAAGGCAAAAGACTATAGGGTCGGAAACAGATCAGTGGATGCCACAGGGTTGGCGGGAGAAGGAGTGGTTGACTACACATGAGTATGGGGGATATTCTGGGAGGTCATGAAAGTGCTTTTATGTTGATTTGGATGGGAATCAGGCATTTGTCAAAACTCATAGAACTATACACTGAGGGGCACCTGGGTGGCTCAGTCGGTTAAGCGGCTGACTTTAGCTCAGGTCATGATCCCAGGGTCCTGGGATTGAGCCCCGCATTGGGCTCCCTGCTCAGCAGAGAGCCTGCTTCTCCCTCTCCCTCTGCCTGCCACTCTGCCTACTTGTGCTCTCTCTCTCTCTGTTAAATAAATAAATAAAAATCTTAAAAAAAAAAAAGAACTATACACTGAAAAGGGTGAAGTTTACTATGGAAATCATACTTCAATAAACCTGCCCTTAAAAAAATAAAACTTGCTTCTTACTGCCTCCCTCTAAACAAACCCACACTGGTGGCATTTTAGGCTTAGTATGTGTAAGTTCTCAGTATAGCCACACAACAAATCACATACATTATCGTTATATAAAACCAGCCCACAGATTGGAATTATTCTAAGACAAGGGGCTCTGAAGCAAAATTTCATTACAATAATCTTTTTTTTAAAGACTTATTTATTTATTTATTTGAGAAAGGGGGGGAGGGGCAGAGGGAAAAAATCTCAAGCAGACTCTCTGCTGAGCAGGGAGTCCGCCATGGGGCTGGATCTCATGACCCCAAGATCACGACCTGAGTAGATATCAAGAGTCGGACACCTAACCAACTGAGGCACCCAGGTGCCCCACAATAATCTTTATAATAATACTTTTTCACCAAAAAATGTTTTAAAGTCTCCATGGAAATATCATACTAAGTTTCACTTATACATTGCAGGTAAAAATGACCCAAGGTTATCTCCAGATGAACTATAAAGAGGTAGCACTTTTGGGGCACCTGGTTGGCTCAGTTGGAAAAGCCTGTGACTCTTGATCTCGGGTTGTGAGTTCAAGCCCCACATTGGGTGTAGAGATTACTTAAAGAAATAAAAGCTTAAAAAAAATTAAGTAAAATAAAGAGGTAGCACTTTTATAATATGATGTTTACATATATCTCTAAACCTAGATGAAGTAAGTTTTTCTATTTATGGCACACCGAACCATCAATAAGGTAACACTAAGAAACTTTTGTACCGTTTGATCATATTATACTTCTGGTAAACCAATATTTTCTTCTACTTTGTAATTAGTATCCTGATTATTATATTGAGAACTTTCAAAACTTCTGCTCATCCAGACAGCTAATATAAAGGGGACAAACACTTACGGTACACCTACTATGGGTCAGAAACTATATTTGCTCTTTGTTATCACATTTAATGTAGACATTTTGTGAAGTACGTGTGACGATCTTTGTTTCGTTGATAAGGAAGGCAAGGTTGAGAGAGATGAAGTGACTTGTCCCAAATCATCCAGCCAGTTTATGGTACAATCTGGGTTCCAACCCATGTCTGGCGGCTCAAAAGTTGAAGGGCTTGAAGGTGACTGAGGTCCACTGGGGGATGAGAGAGGCCTGACGCTATTAAAGGTCTACACAATAAAGCTGGAACACCAGTATTTGATTCAAAATATACCCAAAGCACTTTTCATTTGCTCAAGACATCTCATTTAAGGATTGCTCGTGGGTCTGACGGGGTCCTAACTTCATCCATTTTTTTTTTCTCCAGCTCAAATTGATTCCCTACATTTCACGGGGTCTTAGAAAAGATTAATCTTTCAAGCCTACAGACAGTCAGGCATTTGAATGTTATTTAACGATGTGTTTGTAAGGGAAAAAGCCAGGACACTGATTTAAAGACACCCTTAGAGTGCTCAGTGTTCTACCTAGCGTCACACTTCAGGCAGAGAAGTAACAAAGATAAGTAGGGAACAGGCAGCATTTGCACAACGTCCCAAGAACGTCTGTTCTTCTAGAAAGAAGCTATGTACAAAACATACATTACAGTCTAAAAAAGACAACACTATCTCAAATTGCTTCCTTTCTTTTCCTCAGACGATTAAAAGATTAAAGAGAACAGGACTGCCTTTTTCCTGTGCTAGGAGCTCCTGTTTGGAGAAGCATGGTCCAGCTAACTTTTGAAATTATCCAGTAGTTTTAAATGACAAAACCCTTCCCCAGTGACGGATTTTTCATTTCATCTGTGTATTCTTAGAATCTTAAGGCATTTCCTTTCAGGGTGTTATTAAAATCCCTGGCATTTGAAAATCAAGTGAAATCCCCAAACTTTGTCATTAAAGGAGGGGACTATGTTTTCAAACTAAATTATACATTTCATCTGACAAATACCTGCTTGAAATGTGTCAGAAAAATCTACCACAAGAGCCTATGAACACAAAACCCAGCACACGCCGGCCCCTACTAGTCTCCTTTCGGAATACAAAACCCAAAGTTGCTAAACAAAATGTTTATGTAAGACTGATCAGAACTCATTACTCTTCTCTAGATGGAACGCTAAAAAGGGAATGAAAAATCCAAAATAAATTCCTTGGAAACATAACAGAAGCATCATGTGTGGTTATGTACGCTCTGATTTTTCATGCACGGATCTGTAGGAGAGGCATTTTGGCTTCATAATTACATTCAGCACACAGGCCTATTTCAAAGCAACTGAATTCGCAGCCACACTACGCCTTCCTTCGCTCTACGAGGCAGTTTGCAAATTATTTCTTTAACAGCTAAACCCTGAGATAAGAAAAGAGCCAAGTTCACACTATGTTTTGAAACTTCCTGACTTAAGTGTTTTGAATGCTCTTTTAACACTGTTTTGAACCCATTTTTCTTTAGTTGGCCCTCAAAGGTGTCTTGTTTTTTCAATTTGAAAAGAAAATTTTAAAAGCCAGTTAGCTGTGAAGTCCCTCCCACAGGCAGATTTAATTACGTGACAAATGTTTCCCATACTTATCATACCCTTCCATTGCTTCAGAAGCAGGCTCCCCTTGAGGGAGGAATGCCCAAGTACTAAGTAAGTGTGTGGGGTTAAGGCAAAGGAAACTTACTTCCTTGGTGTAGACAACCGACCTAAAGTACAAGACAAGAATCCGTTTAAATTGGTCAGATATTGGGGCGCCTGGGTGGCTCAGTCATTAAGCGTCTGCCTTTGGCTCAGGTCATGATCCCAGGGTCCTGGGGCTCCCTGCTCAGCGGGGAGCCTGCTTCTCCCTCTCCCACTCCCCCTGCTTGTGTTCCCTCTCTAACTGTGTCTCTGTCAAATAAATAAAATCTTTTAAAAAGAATAAAAATAAATTGGTCAGATATAAAATTACTAATAAATTATTGGTGTTTTCAGCACTTGGCATTTTCAAGGACCTAACTCAAATATTCATTTCCTTCAGGATATTTTCGTATGCTAAGACTCTCTCTGGTAACCAGATGTCATATTCCAATCTTTTGAAATCTCCTTAGGTGGCCTTGTTCTCATCTCCACTAGATATTGAGGAGATGCCCAGATGCTCAGAGAAGATCCAAGGGATGAGGTAATGAGACTTGTTTCTTACAAAACAGCACTGGACAGTTCACTTGCTAAAAAATGATCACACAAAGCATGTTCAGAAGAAAAATAAAGAAATACACACACACACACACACACACACTAAACTAGAACAGATAACCACAATGCTAAAATTGGGAATATGAAAGATATTTTTCGTCCTCTCTTTTAACTTTCCTTTTTGAATTTTCTTTAATAAGTATGCATTTTCTTTAAATAGAAAATTAAATTCTAAAAGGATTATGTCTTTACATCATAGAGAAAACAGCTTTGTATTTATGGCCAGGTCACTTTTTTGACAAGCAATTGCCACGAGCGCCTCCATGGACCCCCCTTGGTTTTGCTGATAGGTAATAGTGACTTACGGTTTCAAGTCTCTTCAAAGATTCAGAGCCTATTTATTCCATCACTTTAATTCCTTGCTCACAACAATTTGGAGCCTATAAATTCATTCTAGCAGCAGAGATCAAAAGAATCATTTCCATCATCAACACGTTTTCACAGGGGACCTCCAAGGTAGGGATTAGGAGTCTCTCCCTCCTTTGCATTTCTATGGAACTTCTTGTCCGTAAAGCTTATTTGGCATTGAGCATTATTGCTGACTTATATTCTATCATGTTTTCATGTACGCATGTGTCATTTACCAAGTAAGTAATAGACTCCTTGAGAGAGCGGTGATGCTTTTTGTCCCGAGCTTCACAATACGGTACCTTGTTAATGAGAGTGACTCAGCATTTGTGATGATGTATCAACCTCAGGCACATACCTAGACCAATCTGTGGGGTGGTGGGGACGGAATGAGCATGATAGATTAGCACAGGTCATGAGCCACCCCCTTGGAGCTGAGAAAGGGGTCACTTTTCCTGAGCATTTGCAAAAGAGAACACCGAAACAAAACAGGGGACCCACCAACAAGTAGAAAAGGGCTGAGCTTGTCAGGAGTGGCTGTACCAGGAACAGACAACGACGACACTGTGTTGGTGTTGAAGACTTCAACAGTGAGAAGATTAATTGATGAGACTCTGGGATCCGGAGCATGGACAGAAAACAGGCAAATATGATTGGAAGAATGTCATTCAGTAGAATTTCTAGCACTATATGTAGACAACATAGACGACATAAACACATTAGACGACATAAACACATATTGGTATCTACAATAAACACCCACAACACAGGAAATAGGGAGAGTCAGTTACAGTTTAATTACGCTGCACTCTTAAAAGTGCCCATACCAGAAATTTATTTGTTTTAGACAATTATTTTATTTCTCATGTATGGAAAACATAAGCCACAGACAAATAAGGAAAAGACTCCTGCTGTAAGTTTGACAATTATGATTTGATACACCCGAGAATATAAATTGATTCATAATATAGATTCCATTGATGTGTTGCAGTACATTCTAGTCTATTTTTAAAAATGTAGATTGTTTGGTTTTTGTCTTGTTTGTTTTTGCATCTTCCTTGAGGCTCACACAGGCCTTTGCACTGATAAATACTGAATAGATATCTGATGAATGAGTAAATGAGTGAGTGAATAAATTAACAAATTGTGGAAAGCAGAGAACATAATGCTCATGCTATCCTCGCATGAGCACTATGCCCCTGATGACACGTAATACAATCTTGCCATCATTTTGATCTCTGAAAAATACACCAAGGTTCAGGGAAGATAGGAGTCTATACAATGTAGATGGGAGCCGATCTAAAGTTGAGTCAGCGTATTTCCTTCCTCTTCCAAAAAAAGAGTAATCGAAAAGCATATACTTCAGAAAACTAGTTTCCGATGTTGAAAGGCTTTTTCCAACTAACTCTAAGCAGTATAAAAAGAAAGGTTATTTCTCACCTGTGCTGGAGAAGCCAAACAGCCCCATGATAGCAACGCTCAGGTTGACTGAATAATCATCAGCAAACAGCTCATTCATTGAAAATACACACACACACACACACACACACACACACACACACACACGATAGTTCAGATAAACATTTATGTCATGCCTCTGCACATTTCCAGGATAAAAGAGTGGACAAGAAAACAATTAAGGAAATTTCAGCAGGGCAGGTGCACAAGAAGATAGTACTTTGAAGTAATTTTACTAAAAAAGATCAATTACCCAGGAGAGAAAGGCTCAGCACCTCCAGAAGTCTACAGGACCATTCTGTAAGAAAGAGCCAAGTAATTGAAAATGCTCATGCAGTTGCATGAGCTCTCAAGATTTAGTGATGAAATATTTTTCTTTAGAAGCAACTAGGGAATAGTGTGTTTCCCTGAAATTGACAATAAACAAACAGGATTTCTGGTAACAATGTGTAGATAAGAAGGCTTTCATTCAGAAAGTAGCATCATGGAAGCTCTGTACAATATGGAAAATGACAGCAGATATGACCTGATGAGAATGTAACAAGAACCCCTCCTTTAAGCCACATTTATAGATGGCATCTTGAGACTTTATGGTCATAGCCCATCTAGTGACTGTTAAGGGAATTCAAAATTGGGCTTTTAGGAGGCGGCAGCAGAAGGGTGTGTCAGGCATGTTACCAATTAACCATGCAGGCCATTCATTTAACAAACTTTTGGCAAACTTTCCCTAGGGAAAAATGGGAATGAAGAGAAGTCTCAGTGAAAAAGATGGGAATAAAGGAAATAATATAAATGAAATGGTTAGGCCTTTAAAAGAAATGAACAGCAGAAACGGGGCAGTAGGGGCGCCTGGGTGGCTCAGTTGGTTAAGCCTCCACCTTGGGCTCTGGTCCTGATCACAGGCTCAGCAGGGAGCCTGCTTCTCCCTCTCCCTCTGCTCCGCCCCCTTCTTGTGTGCTCTCTCTCTCTCTCTAATACATAAATAAAATCTTAAAAAAAAAAAAAGATGGGGCACCTGGGTGGCTCAGTCGTTAAGCGTCTGCCTTCGGCTCAGGTCATGATCCCAGGGTCCTGGGATCGAGTCCCACATCGGACTCCCTGCTCCACGGGAAGCCTGCTTCTCCCTCTACCAGTCCCCCTGCTTGTGTTCCCTCTCTCGCTGTGTCTCTCTGTCAAATAAATAAATAAAATCTTTGAAAAAAAGCAAGAAAGCAAGAAAGCAAGAAAGAAAGCAAGAAAGAAAAAGAAAAAGAAAGAAACAGGGAGCAGGAGAGTGTAGTAGTAAAGAAGTGGGATTCCGGAGGCAGACTGCCCACATTTGAACCATGTCTCTCCATTTACTACCTGGGCAAGTTCCTTAAACTCTGAGACTCAGTTTGTTCATCTCTAAAATGAGATCTATAGTAAACGCTCCATAGACTTATTGTGAGAACTAATTCAAACAGTGAGCCCCGTGTGTGGCACGGAGGAGTACTCAATAAATGTTAGGTTTTCCCTTCTGCTACTATATTCATGCATAATAAAACTGTTGATGAGGGACTGCTGTATTATTATACGGACTGCAAGTAGATAGGGCTTCTTCCCACATATTAAAATCAACTTCTTTCATATGTGAATAAACTGATCCAAATTATTCCATATGTTTCAGCAGAAGAAAGGAAATGGCTTTTTATGAAGTAGCATTTCTATTGAATTTAGTAATCACTCTACAACAAATTAATCTCTGTGGCTTGGTGAGTTGTTTCATATAGAATTCCCTTTGTGTCAGTGGCAAAATACCAAAATCCTGATTTTAATATGTTATGGGCCCATGTTCTTCATTCAAGAACCACAGATCGTATGCTATAGCAACAGGAGCCAATTCTGACCATGAACATGACTAAACCAGAATTCATGCAGACACAGAGAATGGTATCAGCATCGGTGACATCTCTTCAGGTCCTGCATGTGACCCTAACAATAACACTGTTTAAGAGGGGACAAAAAAAGAGTAGTGGAAAGACCAGGTGTAAGGACAAGGGAGGAGAAGGAGAAATAAGAAAGAGAATAGCACATTTCTTGCATGGGGATATTTATCAAATACTGTTCTTCCCTTACGCTGCAATATGCATGGGCAAGCACACACACATGTCATGTACGTGCGTGCGCATACACATACACACACGCCTCTGCTCACCACTCATCCCTAGACTTAGATAATAGACAAATCTTTTGCAAGATGCAGCTCCCCCTACCCAATGTTCATTCATTCCATTTATGACAAATCTTTGCCTCAAAGATAAAAAACAATTAGAGAGTTGCTCCTGGAAATGAGAGGGATTGTCAGAGAAAACGTGCCATCTAGTAGTTATCTCAGTCCCCTTGCCACGCAGTGATCTTTTTTATAGATGACTTGAGTCAGAAAAATCTTTGAGGGGGTGCCTGGGTGGCTCGGGTCGTGATCCCGGGGGTCCTGGGATGGAGCCTTGTGCCTGGCTCCCTGCTCCTCAGGGAGCCTGCCTTTACCTCTGCCTGCCCCACCCCCCCGCTCGTGCTCGCTCTCTCTCTCTCTCTCTCTCTGTCAAATAAATAAATAAAATCTTGAAAAAAAAGGAAAATCTTTGAGAAGATAAAAACAGAACAAATGAGGAGATTAATAAAGCAGAGTGGTTAATGTGGAGATAACAAAACATAACAGTTCAATTAGAGCCAGTGTTGTGCTGATAAATGGTGGGGGTCAGGCCGGGAGCCCTGATATATAGAATTTGCCAATTTCCGTAGTGTAAATACACCCACCATAACGATTTCAAGTTTCCAAAAGACATCAACCATCTCACGAGATTCTTGAAAATGTAACAATTGGCTCTCCCAAGCTAGCGTAAGCTAGTTCCAGCACACCACTGATTATAACTATATGAGCATATGGCAAGTCACTTAATCTCTCTGAGTTTCAGTTTCCCCTACTGTAAATCAAAATCACCATTATTATTATAGTACAGTGTATTTATCACAATCATCATCATCGTTGTTTCAATCCCACTTATAGCCACAGCTTCTATTTCTCATGCCAGAAGCTCCTTAAATCACATTCCAAAGTCTCTAAGAAGCACGATGGCTTTCCACCTCACGATTAGCAAAGTTAGCACGGTCCCATGTCAAAATCGAAGACTCTAGTGTCTATGGTAGAGCATCTCCCCAAATGCCCCTCAGTGATATAGTTTATCTCTAACCAGAGAGAAGGGAGGAAGGGGGAGGGAAGAAAGAAGGGAACGATATTGGCTTGATAAACCTATCCTTATTTTTCTGGTTATTTTCTGCTTCTACCCATCTGTCTCTCTCTCTATTAAATTAGCATTAACTGAGTACCCACTATGTGTGAGGCATTATACTACGCACTGAGGATCCAGTGATGGGCAAAACAGGCAAAGTCACTGTCCTCCAGGAACCTACTGCCTAGTGGAAGGAACAGACACTGAAGGAAAGGAATAAAATACATGCAAATATATGGCAAAGGAGCCGGATCTAGACCAGGGATGGGGGAGGGGTACAAATGTGCTGGAGAAGGCTTCCCTTAATCAGCTGGGATCTGAAGGCTAGGCAGGAGTTGACAATGGACAGATGGATGCACAGAAGGCTGGTAGAGAAGCAACTGGTTGTTTGGGTCTGGAACTTTGAGGAGGGGTCTGGATTACAGGTACAATTTAAGAGTCAGGGGTATATGGGTAGAAACTGAACCCCGGGATGCCTGGGTGGCTCAGTCAGTTAAGCGTCTGCCTTTGGCTCAGTTCATGATCCCAGGATCCTGGGATCGAGCCCCGCATAGGGCTCCCTGCTCAGTGGGAAGCCTGCTTCTCCCTCTCCCACTCCCCCTGCTTGTGTTCCCTCTCTCGCTGTGTCTCTCTCTGTCAAATAAATAAAATCTTAAAAAAAAAAATAAAGGGGATGAAGAATACACGTATCGTGATGAGCACTGAGAAATGTACAGAATTGTTGAATCACTACATTGTACACCTGAAACTAATATAACACCGTATGTGAACTATACTAGAATTTTTTTTTAAAGATTTTATTTATTCATTTGAGACACAGAGATAGAGAGAGAGCATGAGCAGGGAGAGAGGCAGAGGGAGAAGGAGAAGCAGGCTCCCCGCTGAGCCAGGAGCCCGATGTGGGGCTCGGTCCCAGGACTCCGGGATCATGACCTGAGCTGAAAGCAGATGCTTAACCATCTGAGCCACCCAGGCGCCCCATACCGGAATTTTTAAAATAAATAAATATTTTTTAAGAAGAACGGGGACTTCAGGATCAAACTGACCTGGGTTAGAATCCTAGATTGGCTCCTCTCCACCTTTAATTTTCTTAGCCTCAAATCGGCCATCTATAAATGAGATAATTATAGTACCGGTTACACAGTTGCTGCGAGGATAAAATAACATAATGCACGTGCACAGCGTCTGGCAAGTAGTAATCACTCAATAAACAGAAATTAACTAAAGAACCTACCACCAACCACAAGCCCACTCCCTCACCCCACGCTAGTAAGTAGGCATGAGCACAACCAAGAGAACCCCATGTCTTACACTGACACAGTTGAAATCCAGTCGCTCTTCGGGTACTATTTATAAGCCCACCGAGCCACAGAGTACATAAGTGCTTGGCAATTGGGAGCATGGTGTAATTTTGTCATCAAAAATTAGTTTCTCCCTTTCTTCCAGCTTGCCAGGGCAGCAGCTCCAGCCATACACTGCTGTGGAAATAACACCACCAGCCACCCCCAAGTACTCTAGTGGGGGGAGAGGTGGGAAGAAAACCGTAATTCAAGAGCTTTCATTTTAGAATTTTTGGAAACAAATTTTCTGCACGGCTGCATTCACAATGTACACGGTATTTTCAATAGTATAAGAAAAACATATTTTCTATATATACAGGGAAAAAAACAAATACTACACTGCAGGAATAAGTCACATATCAAAGTATTCAACCATATTTATTTTGTGATAAGGCTACTGAGACATATTCTGAATGACATTTAAGGACAGAACTTGTTTGGGAAATGGGCATGTTTTCACAGGATAAACTCAGTGGAGCTGGTTTTGACCTATATATGCAGAAATTATAACTGTCCTGATACAAAGTGCTATTTTAGCTTCTGACTAAAAATCAAATGTACGACTGAGAGCAGGCTTTTATTTTTTTTTTTAAGTTTTATTTATTTATTTGACAGAGAGAGAGCACAAGCAGGAGGAAAGGCAGAGGGAGAGGGAGAAGCAGGCTCCCCGCTGAGCAGGGAGCCCGATGTGGGGCTCGATCCCAGGACCCTGGGATCGTGACCTGAGCCAAAGGCAGATGCTTAACCACTGAGCCACCCAGGTGTCCCTAGGTCAACATTTCTTTCCAAGGAAGTAATGTCATGGTGTGGCCTGACCTGCTTTGTGTTGTAAGAACTTAATTTCACATTTATCTTATGGTTGCCTATTCATGCATTCTAAAGACACATGATCAGGATGCCTGGGTGACTCAGTTGGTTAAGTGTCTGCCTTCAGCCTAGGTCATGATCCCAGGGTCCTGGGATCTAGTCCCGCATTGGGCTCCTTGCTCAGTGGGGAGCCTGCTTTTCCCTCTGCCTGCTGCATCCCCTGTTTGTGCTCTCTCTCTGATAAATAAACAAATAAAATCTTTAAAAACTAAAAAAAAAAGGGGCACCTGGGTGGCTCAGTCGGTTAAGCATCTGCTTTCGGCTCAGGTCATGATCCCAGGGCCCTGGGATCAAGCCCCGCACCAGGCTCCCTGCTCTGCCGGGAGCCTACTTCTCCCTTTCCCTCTGCACACCCCCCCCCCCCC